>NC_142471.1:53307878-53610909 GCF_049115385.1 Moschus berezovskii | reverse complement strand
AGTTGCTTTTCTCTTTTTAAATTGGCTCTGATTGTTTTAAAGAAAAATTAGTTCAAATTGCTGCTGCTGCTAAGTCACTTCAGTTGTGTCCGACTCTGTGTGACCCCATAGACGGAAACCCACCAGGCTCTCCCATCCCTGGGATTCTCCAGGCAAGAACACTGGAGTGGGAGTTCAAATTAGGATTAACCTAATTTGATCACATAGCCAGTTTCTGATCTTTCTCAGAATCACAGTGATACAGTAGTATTTAATGACTCCACCCCACTCCTGTTCCTTTGTAACAGCTAACGGTCCGGCTACAACATAGACAGTTCCTCAGGACATGCCTTTCCCTGCACAATACCCATGACTAAATTTATCTATGATAATTAACATGAGTAAAGAAGAACTTTTAGGACAATTTTTAAATCAATTTACTTAATATAGCCATTGTACTTATGAATGACCTAGACATATGGCTTGCTGCTGCTGCTGCTGCTAAGTCACTTCAATCGTGTCCGACTCTGTGTGACCCCATAGACGGAAGCCCACCAGGCTCCCCCGTCCCTGGGATTCTCCAGGCAAGAACACTGGAGTGGGTTGCCACTTCCTTCTCCAATGTGTGAAAGTGGAAAGTGAAAAGTGAAAGTGAAGTCGCTCAGTCGTGTCCGACCCTTAGCGACCCCACGGACTGCAGCCTACCAGGCTCCTCCATCCATGGGAATTTCTAGGCAATAGTACTGGAGTGGCTTGCCATTGCCTTCTCCGGACATATGGCTTAAGTGAGACTTATCCATGAATTTTAGAGGAAACATATTTCTTAAATTTGAAGAAATGAAAAAGCATCTGCTTTTGTGTATTACTAAAATTCTACCTAATTAAAAGCATTTACATTAGCTGAAAAAGTTCCCTCAGTCCTTGAACAATAACAACAAAATAGTTGTTCTCCTTATATTGTAGCATGACAAACCGTTTAGTGGTTTAAAACAATTTCCTGTGGTTCTGTGGGTGACCTGGGTTCAGTAAGTGTTCTTGTGGAAGAAGTCATGTGATTGTAGTCAGATAGCAACTGGGAGTAGAGTTATAGGGGTACTTGGCCAGGATATATATTTAAGATGACCAAATCTTAAGATCTTAAAAATCATAAGATGGACTTCCAGGTGACTCTAGTGGTAAAGAACCCACCTGCCAATGCAGGAGATGTAAGAGACACAGATCCATCCCTGGGTTGGGAAGATCTACCAGAGAAGGAAATGGCAACCCACTCTAGTATTCTTGCATGGTGAATCCCATGGATAGAGGAGCCTGGTAGGCTACAGTTCATGGGGTTGCAAAAAGAGTCAGACATGACTGAGTGATTTTACTTTCCTAAGGGGTTAATTTTTTATCTCCCCTAAACATGTCGATTCCAGATAGCACTGTCTGTTAGAAACATAAATCAAATTACAAATGTGGGTCACTTACGTAATGATAAGATTGGCTTCCCTGGTGGCATAGTGGTTAAAGAGTCTGCCTGCCAATGCAGGATACACCAGTTCAATCCCTGGGTCAGGAAGATCCCCTGGAGAAGGAAATGACAACCCACTCCAATATTCTTACCTGGAAAATCCCAGGGACAGAGGAGCCTGGTGGGCTATAGTTTGCCTGGTGGGCAAAGATGAGGGACTGAGCACACTTACACAATCATATGTTTGGCAATCAGTGCTGACCATAAGCTGGGGTTTAATTGAAGTGCCTGCACATCAACCCTCTGTGTACCTTGAGTATCTCACAGCATGGTGGCTGGGCTGTGTTGAAAACATTCCAAGAGATGGGAAGCAGAAGCTGTCAGGCCTGCATTATCTGTGTCATATTCTATTTTCCAAAGCAGTTATAGAAAATTCTGAAAGGTTGCAAAATAGAAATCACCTCTTGGTGGAGGAAATGGTAAGGGCACATTTTAGAAGAGCTTGTGAGATGGGAGATATTATTAGGGATCTTTAGAAAATACAACTCATCATAATAGCTTTAAAGAAATGCCATATCCCTTAACGCTGGAGTTGGCACAGGACAGTTAGATCAAATCCAATGCTCTGCCTTTTTTTTTGTAAATAAAGTTTTATTAGAACACAGGCATGCTCATACATTTTTGTGCCATCTATGGAAGCTTTCACCCCACAATAGCTGAGTTCAGCAGCTGCAGCAGGGACCATGTGGCTTGTAAAGCCTAAAATACTCATAATCTGATCCTTTACAGAAAAATGTTTGCCAGTCCCAGCCTTAACATCTTTTTTTTTTTTTAAATAATATTATTCATTGAAGACATTTGTTAACAATTCTGTAAATTTAAATTTCTTCTGTCTCTAAATTTTTTCGTATTGCTTTTTACTCTAGTGAGAATATACCAGCTCTAATAGCTCCCATGACTCTGTTGTGGTCCTCTGATACATAGTTTCACTTGTTTAACTTGTTTTTGGTTTTCAAAATAGAAGTCCTCCCTTCTGTCTCCACCCCCACCCATAAAACGTGGGCTTTGTCAGCTCACTTATGGGGTTACTCTCTTTTCTTTTATCGGATATTGTATTGGTTGCAGTGATCCTGAAGCCCAAGTCTGTCAGCCCATGGCAATCACCTGGGGAGTGTTAAGAACTGCGAAAGTTAGCACCCCACTCTCTGGATCCTGGTTTACTTGACCTGGATCAATTTGGGACACAGGTCTTTGGGACACTACTTCAAAGTTTATTTGTGGTGTGCTTGGAGAAGAACACTTAGCAACTACTGCATATTTTAAAGTTTATTAAAGCAGCAATTAAGCAATCTGTCTTCTATAAAATAATACAAATATATCCACCTATTGCAAAGAAGTGAATCCAGTTTGATCTGAGAACAGCCTGTGTGTGTTCATTAATTGCTGGGGAAAAACTATCCTTAAAAGGCAGAATTTCTTTGATGATGGGGCTATAATGGATACTTATGTGGGGGTATAATAAATATTTATGTAAAGGATCATGACGAGAGGGAAAAAGGAGTTCAGGAAGAAATACATGTTGGGTGGGAATGTTGTTGTTTTGTTGCTACGTCATATCTGACTCTTTTGTGACCCATGAACTGTAGCCTGCCAGGCTCCTCCGTCCATGGGATTTCTGAGGAAAGAATACTAGAGTGCTTTGCTATTTCTTTCTTCAGGGGCTCTTCGTGACCCCATGGATTGAACCCAGGTCTTCTGCATTGGTAGGCGGTTTCTTTACCATTGAACCATCAAGATGGAAGTAGGGGGAGCTATTATACTATTTGCTTATTGTGGCAATTGGAAATAGCTAATATGAGAAATTTCCTTGAAATTAGTGAGGTCTGGGAAATAGTGAGGGTCTTAGCATGGAGTGTTCTGGAAAGAAAAGCCAAGGACAAAGAAACCTCATCATCGTGACTTAACAGACTCTGTTGGGTATTGATGTGTGTTGGAGGCTTGTGGACTAGAATGATATGGGAGCCATAGCTAAAGGAAAAGATCAAACTTGAAGAAAATAATTGAATTATGTTATCTCTGTAACCAGTTCTACTTTATAGGTGAATTCCCACATGACAGGGGGTATACACATTTAAAACTTCTTCTAAAAGTTCAAGTGAGATTATTCAATCCTGGTTCAATTCAATCATAGTCTGTAAGAACCCTGCCTTTATCTGTGGCCAATTAGACAAAGGAAGCTTTTTTCTAAAAGGCAACATCTTGAATATTTTCTATAACTATAATATCAGGCATACTAATTCAGTAACTTAGATGTAATTTCAGATTGTAATAGCATTTTCATTTTTAATTAGACTAAAAGCTTTAGCTGCTGGTATGATTGAAGTATATTTTCTGCCAAAGTCTTGGTGTTGTTTTGCATTATTTATAAAGTGCCACCAATTTTGCTTTTGTTTCCCACAACTGTACGCAATTTGTCATTTTTTCATCCTAAAGACTTAAAAAAAAACTGAAAGAGATATTAGATAAATCAACTAGTTGTAGAATGATGTGATATTTTGAGGAACTAAATTGAAGAGGGTGGTGCAGGGCACATGTCTTTAATAGCTTTTAGACAAAACGGACCTGACTGAAAGTTGAAGAGAAAAGTCGGTCTTCACTGATTAAAAGAAGGAATGATTCTTTGGCGGGATGATGGTAAGAAATGCTCAAAGATAAACTGAGGCATGTTCATATTTTTAAGAAGTTTACTTGAGCAAACATTGATTTGTGTTGGGCAGAATCCCATCTAGCAGCTACAAAGGTGCTCCGAGGAGCTATACAAAATGAAAGATTTTTTGCACATTGGTTATTGATTGCAAGGTTACTTTTCTAATGGAAATAGCGAGATCTATCAGGCAGATCACCTAACAGAAGCTAACAGGTGCTTCTTGACTGGCTGTGTTAAGATTCAGTGGCTTATGAGAGCTGAGCTCATTTGGTGACACAAGGCTTAGCATAAGCAACTGCCTTTTCAACCTGTTGTACTGTTTTTAATAGAGCAGGAAGGATGTTTCAGTGCTATCCACCAGAACCTTCTGAAAGGATAGAAAGATTCTGTACTATTCAATGTGGTGGCAACATGTAGCATTTGATACATGGTTAGCAACTGAGGAAACAACATTTAAATTTTATTTAGTTTTAATTATATTTAAAGTGCCCCTGCGGAAAATGGCTACCGTATTGGCGAGCTCAGCACAAAGAAAACATAATGTTCTTGGAAAGGAGGAAAAAGAGATTGAAAACATTTGTTGTTTATCATTATGATGATAATCCATAAATCAGAATGTTTAGAATGAAAACTTTGTCATAAGCATCACTGATGAAAATGGACAGATTTTTCTTCCTAGTGATTCATTTTAATAGAGTGTTTGTGGAAATTATGGTAATAAAAATTAGCCTTTGATAACATAGCCTGTCAAGGAAACGGATAACTGTGATGATTATATGATCAGAAAAAAGAATTTTTTTCCATATTGTAGTTTATAAAACTTGGAATAATATGCTAAATGTCACCTTTAGGTTAAACCTAACAAAAAGCAGCACAGAAGATTTAGTCACCAGAGACATCTCATCAAGTAGTTAATTTGTAGAAAAATTTCATTTTTTCAATTTGAATGAACAGATGGCCTATTCATTAAAATTCAAAAGTAGATAATTACTTGATTCCAGTATTTTTAGCAAAAGGACATTTTATAGCATTATGTTTGGGGAAGACTCATAGGTCTTAAAATGTTTTGTGTGGCTGGATACACAATTGTCCACTGTCTACAACTGCCTGCCATGCTAACTGAATAAGACAGTTAAAAATAGACTTGTAGCTCTTCTTCATCACTAAAACATTCATTTTAGTGAAAAAAAAAATTACTCATCTCTCTAAAGAAAAAATCTTCACATTAACCCTGAAACCCAGCCCAAACATTCATTCAGGAAATATTTATTTATCGATTTTTTGCTGGACACTTGAAACTACGATATACTTTTGAAAAGATTGTCCCCCTGCCCTTAAGAAGTAGAGTCCTGTGGTAAATGTTCATTGATTTAAATGTCCTGGGTTTTCTTTCAATTGAGTAGTAGTCTGCAATGTTTTCTCATTTAAGTATTAATAGTACAATAAAAGTGAATATTTAGTAATTCATAACAGTCTATTCATATATTTAATCATCTGCCTAGTAAATCTGCTATAGAAGGTGCCAGTTTGTTGTGCAATGATGCTCATACTGTCTTTTTTTTCTCTCTCACCATCCAAAGTCAGGATTTTTTTCTCCTCCAAAAGAGTTCCTCCTACTCCTATATATACATGCAATGAGAAAAAAGTAACGTATTTGTTTAAGTTCCCTCACTATTAGGAAGCTTGGAATGAAACTAATTTCTTTATTATTATGACTCTCTTCACCTAGGCGTTCTTGGTCTCTCTGTTTCTTAGGTCTTGGCTATCTCTCTCTCTACATGGACTTTTATTATTTTCTGTTCCAATTATTTTTGGAATAATTTCATAACCTCCTTTTTCAATTTATCAGATGTGTTAGTTTCCACAAAGCACTTGAAGGTTTCTACAAACTGTCTTAAGATTTAGGAATATAAAGTTTAAATCGTTCCCATGAATCAAATTATATAAAGGAAATTTATCACCTTGAATTTTAAAACAATTGTCCTCATCCATTAGATTTGATCTTCATTCCAAGGTCGCCTCTTTTATTTAGCTTTGGCCTACATATCTCCACCTGGGCCTTATGCTTTGGAAAGGATGACCCCCTCACCAAAGGCATTTTCTTAGGTCCATCTGGACAATCTTATCGTAAAATCCAAGAGAGGCATACTTTTCTGTGTATGTGCTTTCCTAACGTACCTGCTGTCAGCAGTAGTTTTTCATTTGAGATGCAAACTTTTTCCCTACGTGACTGTTACACAAGGACCCACTCATAATAAAGGGAGAAGTTTTATCCAGAGTAAAGTATTAATACTACCCATCTGCAAGTGCTTTTTCAGAACCTTTGGGGTCAGATGTTTAAGAATTCATAGCTTTTCACACTTTAGAAAAGGAATATTGTACATATATTGCATATTATGTAACCCCAATTGAGCGTGGAGGGCAGCACCTATAATCAAACACCATCACATTTCTGCAGAAAAATGTATACATGTTCTTTCAGGTCAAATAAAGACTATAAATAGTCTCACATTAGTTCCGGTTGGGTTTTGAAGTCAAATGAGGAAACAACTTTGGGATTTAGAGAGCCGATAAGGAACTGGGCACCTGATAGTAATTATTACTCCCACCCCACTCCTCTCACTACCCCAATCACTATGAATATTTATTTGGTCAACACAACTGAGCTGTTTGTGATTCATACAGAAGGAATTCCATGAAGTGTCAGCGAGAGCTAGCATCCCTGTAGGTTCATTTCTGATCAGTTTTCAGGAGATACATAAAAAGAGTTCTCCTAAAGGTCAACATGAAACTCCAGGTAATCAAATACTGATCTGTTATCTTCGATGCGTTAACCTACCACACTTTCTTCTTGCTATTCTGCCTCCTATTTCCTTAACCTTATCTCTCTTCTTTTAGTCCTCAATTCACTGATCCATCCTCATTTCCATTTTCCTCTGCCTGCAACTTCTCTTTGATTTTCCCCTGTATCTTCTCTAATAAAATGTCCATGTCCTATTTACCCCATAGCTAGCTAATATACATGAGGCTTGAATTTTTGTCTAACAAAGTTGTAACTAATTCAGTCCATGTCTCCAATTTCTTTGGAAGACTCATCTACAGATGCCTAGCTGGAATTTTTAAAGTTATGTGATATGTCTGTTTAGAATATTCTGGTGAATATTTCATTCTCTTCTGGCACATAAACATGAAGCTTAAGTTTATAATTGGTGGTGATGGTGGTTTAGTTGTTAAGTCATGTCTGACTCTTGTGACCCCATGAATTGTAGCCCTCCAGGCTTCTCTGTCTATGGGATTCCCTAGGCAAGGATACTGGAGTGGGTTGCCATTTCCTTCTTCAGGGGATCTTCCCAATGTGGGGATCGAACCTGCATCTCCCACATTGCAGGCAGTCTCCTGCAAAAGAGGATTCTTTGCCACTGAGCCTAAGAGTATAAATGGCTCCTTGTTAATTTGGATAGGTAATCATTATTCAATTCAAGATCCAATACCTTAAAGGGTATCACATGTTTCTACTGGGCACAGAAAGGGACTAGAAAATGTTTCTTGCCTATGGAAAACATGAACTCTTTCAACAAGCTGACATTCATGTTTTCCCATTAGGTAGAAATTTTCATTTGTTCTGTGGTCTGTGCCTCTAAGCGTATCTCACTACAAGTACGGGTTGTCTCTGTGAAATTTGCATCTGTCCCAGCTTTTAATTTGTTTTGATGTTGTCATGGTACCCACATAAAGGGGAGGGTATTACTTTCTTCCAAAATTCAACCAGGTTGATTCTTAGAATTGTGACTGCATTTTCTACTTGTAGAGCTGGAAGAGCTGATCTTTATTTAATTATCAAATAGATTGGTTGAGTGCCAGCTTGTAATACGTTTTCACAGCAAATGAACAACAACAAAAACAACTCAGCTCTGTCATTATCTTCTTTGTGTATTAAAACCATATATCTCTAGATGATATATACCAAAGACTATTTTGGAAAATGGAAATTTTTATTAGTGGATTTTTAAGCTACCTTCTCTAATGTAAATAGCTATCAGTTCAGTTCAGTTCAGTCGCTCAGTCGTGTCCGACTCTCTGCGACCCCATGAATCACAGCATGCCAGGCCTCCCTGTCCATCACCAACTCCCAGAGTTCACTCAAACTCATGTCCATCGAGTCGGTGATGCCATCCAGCCATCTCATTCTCTGTCGTCCCCTTCTCCTCCTGCCCCCAATCCTTCCCAGCATCAGGCTCTTTTCCAGTGAGTCAACTCGTCGCATAAGGTGGCCAAAGTATTGGAGTTTCAGCTTTAGCATCAGTCCTTCCAATGAACACCCAGGATTGATCTCCTTTAGAATGGACTGGTTGGATCTCCTTGCAGTCCAAGGGACTCTCAAGAGGCTTCTCCAGCACCACAGTTCAAAAGCATCAATTCTTCGGAGATCAGCTTTCTTCACAGTCCAACTCTCACATCCATACATGACCACTGGAAAAACCATAGCCTTGTCTAGTAAATAGCTATAATACAATGATTTTATCTGGCACAATATTTCTCAAGATTTGTTTAAGCTTCTCACTCATCAAAAGTCTGCTATGGTAGCAACTAAAATTCAGTTCTGGTCAAACTTGCATAGGGCCCAAAAAGGGTTAAGTAGTACTATATCTTTAGTATTTTCTCATTTCTACAGGGTGGTATTAGCACAGGAAAAGGCTTCTGATTTTTGCTGAGCTTTGTAATGAATAAAATATGTGGGTAATGTGAAGAACTTATGTAAGCTCTTTGTCTTGGTCTCACTAAGGAGCTTTAATTTTATTCTTGCTCTATAATCCTGGAGATGTTGACTGGCCCCTTGCCATCTTTCATGACTTTATACTTTCCCAATAGATACCATGGGCTTCAAAGCCTCTTAGGGGAACATTAAAAATAAAGGCCCAGGGCTAGTGAACTTTAACATTATTTTTCCCTGCGAAGCTGCAGTGATATACAAGGCAGAGTGCTTTCTTAGAATTCAAACATAATTTAAAATCACACTGTGCCAAATGTCTTCTGTGTTTGTATTCTGCATTCTAATATGTTAGATACCAGACTTTTTCTTCTGATATTATTTGGGTGGATTCTTATATCCCATTTTTAAAAACCATTGGCATTCTTCTCTTTATTCGTTTGTTTGTTTGATATTCGACTGTGCTGGGTCTTCATTGCCATGCGTGGGCTCTTTGTTGCTACGCATGGGCTTTACTCTAGTTGCACCAAACAGAGGCCACCCGCTAGTTGTGGTGCTCAGCCTTCTCACTGCAGAGGCTTCTCTTGCAGCAGAGTACAGGCTCTAGGTGCGTGGGGTTCAGTAGTTGAAGCCCACAAGTCCATTTGCTTCGAGGCATATGGGGTTCTATTTCCCAGACCAGGAATCAAACTCTTGTTTCCTGCACTGGCAGGCAGATTCCCAACCACTGGACTACCAGCAAAGTCCTTTATATCCTAGTTTTCATGTAAAACCTGTGTAATGAACAGAAGCACATTGTCAGTTAACATGTATTTTATAATCTTCACAACATAAAATACAATTAATTTTTACTTTTGGTCTGCTGGTAATCATGTCTGTCTTGAGGCAGAGTGAAAATTCCCTTTATTTACTTCTCTGGGGTATGGGTGTGCTGGGAAAGTTTATAAAAAGAAAGGAAACTAGTTGCTCAAATGAAAAGTTCTTGAGTTGGTTGATAAACTAAAATCTAGAAAAACAGAAATATGTACATTAATGTCATTTAGAGGTGCTTGAATTCAGAACATAATTGAATCAGGACATTTTTAGATAGAGACAAATCATTCATGGACATTGCTGTCTTTAGGAATAATATTTTATGGAAATTACTTTCTTTAGTTGCTGCTCAAGATTAGATAGAACTTTATATCCTTTTAAGTATTATAAATCTATTGGGTTTCTTTGTATTAATAAAAGTTTCTCTGTACTAGGGTTGTTGCACACCAGGCTTCCCGATCCTTCACTGTCCCTCGGAGTTTGCTGAAACTCATGTCCATTGAGTTGGTGATGCTATCCAAACATCTTATCCTCTGTTGCCCCCTTCTCCTCCTGTCCTCAATCTTTCCCCGCATCAGGATCTTTTCCAATGAGTTTGCTCTTCACATCAGTCCTTTAGCATTGGTCCTTCTAATGAACATGCAGGGTGAATTTCCTTTAAGATTTACTGGTTTGATCTCCTTGCTGTCCAAGGGACTCTCAAGAGTCTACTCCAGTACCATAATTCAAAAGCATCAATTCCTTGGTGCTCAAGCTTCTTTATGGTCCAACTCTCACATCCGTACATAAGCACTGGAAAAACCATAGCTTTTATTCTCTGGACCTTTGTTGGCAAAGCGATGTCTCTGCTTTTTAATATGCTGTTTAGGTTTGTCATAGCTTTCCTTTCAAGAAGCAAGCATCTTTTAATTTCATGGCTGCAGTCACCATTCTCCATGATTTTTGGAGACCAAGAAGAGAAAATCTGTCACTGCTTAAGCATTTCCCCATTTATTTGCCATAAAATAGTGAGACCAGATGCCATTATCTTGATTTTGAGTGTTGAGTTTCAAATTTTTTCACTCTCCTCTTTCACCTTCATCAAGAGGCTCTAAAGTTCTTCTTTACTTTCTACTATTGGAGTGCTAGCATCTGCATATCTGAGGTTGTTGATATTTCTGCCACGAATCTTGGTTCCAGCTAGTGATCCATCCAGCCTGGCTTTTCACATGATATACTCTACAAATAAGTTAAATAAGTAGGGTGATGACATACAGCCTTCTTGTATTCATTTCCCAGTTTTGAACCAGTCTGTTGTTCCATGTCCAATTCTGACTGTTGCTTCTTGACCTCCATACAGGTTTCTCAGGAGACAGTTAAGGTGGTCTGTTGCACCCATCTCTTTAAGAATTTTCCTCAGTTTGCTGTGATCCATAAGGTCAAAGGCTTAAGCCCAGCCAATGAAGCATAAGTAGATGTTTTTCTGGAATTCCCTTGCTTTCTCTTATGATCCAGTGTTATTGTTGTTCAGTTGCTCAGTCATGTCTGACTCTTTGTGACCCCATAGACTGCAGCACACCTGGCTTCCATGTCCTTCACTGTCTCCAGGAGCTTGCTGAAAAAGCTGATTGAAAACTCAACATTCAAAAAACAAAGATTATGGCATCCAGTCCCATCACTTCATGCGATTGTATGGTAGTTTGAACGTTCGTTGGCATTGCCCTTCTTTGGAATTGGAATGAAAACTGACCTTTTCCAGTCCTGTGGCCACTGCTGAGTTTTCCAAATTTCCTGGCATATTGAGTGCAGCACTTTACAGTATTATCTTTTAGAATTTGAAGTAGCTCAGCTGGAATTCCATCACCTCCACTAGCTTCGTTCATAGTGATGCTTCCTAAGGCCCACTTGACTTCACATTCCAAGATGTCTGACTCTAGGTGAGTGATCACACCATCGTGATTATCTTAGTCGTGAAAATCTTTTTTGTACAGTTCTGTGTATTCTTGCCACCTCTTCTCAATATCTTCTGCTTCTGTTAGGTCCATACCATTTCTGTCCTTTATCGAGCCTTAGTATCTCTAAACATCTTGAAGAGATCTCTAGTCTTCCCCAACCTGTTGTTTTCCTCTATTTGTATTGTTCGCTTAAGAAGGCTTTCTTATTTTTCCTTGCTGTTCTCTGGAACTCTGCATTAAAATGGGTATATCATTCCGCTTCTCCTTTCCTTTCACTTCTCTTCTTTTCTCATCTATTTGTAAGGCCTCCTTAGACAACTATTTTGCTTTAGTGAATTTATTTTTCTTGGGGATGGGTTTGATCACCGCCTCCTGTACAAAGTTACAAACCTCTGTACATAGTTCTTCAGGTACTCTGTCTATCAGATCTAATCTCTTGAATCTATTTGTCACTTCCACTGTTTAAACACAAGAGATTTGATTTAGTCTGTTGGAGGAGGTCACCATTAGTTCCACTATAGAGCCACCGAGCAGATGACCCACAAACTGGAGAACAGTTATACAAAGGAAGTTTTCACACTGTTGCAAAAGTTCTAGGGCCCACAACAGATTTTCCAATCTGGGGATCTGGTGAAGGGACTGAGAATGCCCAGGGAATTTGACTTGGAAGGTCAGCAAGATTTCATTGTGGAACTTCCACAGGACTAAGGTAACAGACTCTTGGAGGGCACAAGAAAACCTTATATGCACCAGGATGGAGAAGAAAGGAGCAGTGACCCCAGAAGAGACTGAGCTTGACTTTCTTGTGAGTGTCTAGGAGTCTCTGGCAGAGGCGTGGGTCAACAGTGGCCTGCCGCAGGGTCAGGGGCACCGACTACAACAGTCCTGGGTGTTGGGGCATTCTGGCATAAGTCCTTATAATCCACTGAACAGCAGCATTTTGATCTCTGGTTCCTCTGCCTTTTCTGAATCCAGCTTGTACATCTGGAAGTTTGCTGTTCAGGTACTTTAGAAACCTAGCTTGAAGGATTTTGAGCATTACCTTGCTAGCATGTGAAATGAGTGCAATTGTGCAGTAGTTTGAAAATTCTTTGGCATTGCCCTTCTTTCTGATTGGAATGAAAACTGACCTTTTCCAGTCCTGTGTCTGGACTAGAGTTAGTTGGGTGTAATAGACTAGAAGGGTGATTAACAAAAATGTATTAAGGCAAAGTGCTTTTTTTTTTTTAATATTTAAGATAAAGCCTCTATTTTTATAGTTTCCATATAAGCAGTATATCTAATATGTCTTCCTTTATTTTACTGGATTTGTGCTAGAAGAGCTGCCTCTTCCTCTTTCCTTCATATGATCAAAGATACATTAATAAGATAACATTCTACAATGAGAGGTAAACCAGATGTCCAGGAAGTCATTTGACTTTAGTTGACAAATAGTGAGGTAGAATCCATAATGTTATGCTTTAACAAGTATTCCAACCAGCAAGAAGAGTGTTTGTTTTGATTTTTAATCTACTTTGTCTTCTCTTTTCATGCAAATTCTGGGCCATTAGTGATAGTTATTAATACCATGCTAAGATTCTATGAGGAATCTAGATTAAGAACCTCTGGCTAATTGAATAATCTTTTTCTGTACTATGCATCTCTGCAGAATTCTGCTCTTTAGGGACCTCATTTCAGAATATTCTAAAGTACATAAGGCTGGCTGCTTTTGAATTACCAAGGAAACAAATTATATAAAAAGTAACTTGATAAAAATGTTTGATTCCTTAATTCATGTATATTTTTTAACACATTAAATAATACACACAGAGTCGGACACGACTGAAGTGACTTAGCAGCAGCAGCAGCAGCAGCAACAATGTATCTATTAACTGCCATGAGTTTGAGTGAAAACTATAAACAGTTTTTAAGGTTTCTGAAACAACTCTCATATAAAATATACCTTTTCTTGGTGACAAAGTCACAAGAACTGTTAATGCTTGTATGGCCTATTACTATGGAAATGCTACATTTTTACAGAGGTCATTAAAAACAAAGATTGTATATATATATATATATAAACATGCATATATATATTATTAGGTTTATATGTATGTATGTGTGTGTGTGTGTGTATATATATATATATATATATATATATATGACATATTCTATTAGGTTAAGAACTTTTGAGTTAGACCGTGAAGTTTGATTAAAGAGACTGACAAAGGTAAAGATTCAGTGTCGGGTTTATTTAGGAAAGGTCCTAGTTTGTGGGAAGACTAGATACACAGCACCAGGAATTTGATTTTTGACTCTATAAAAAGTACTGTACGTTTCACAGCAGAGGGATATTTTATGAGAACAGTAATCAAGGAAAATGATTCTAGTACCTTTGCTGGTTTGTTTGGTGGCAAAGAATCCAGAAAAGGAGCTCTATGTTAGTTGTGAACAAAGGCTTAGGAAAGACTTCTAGTTATGGAATAAATATAATTGAGTAGATTAAGTATGCTGACAGTAAGAAGGATTTGTCGTCATTGATCTCATGACTGAATGATGATTTTGGTGTTGTTAGTCATTCAGTGAAGTTGGGAAGGGATTGACGGTAATTTTGGAAGGAAAATGAGGTCATGCTTGATGAAAAATGTTGGTGTGAGTGTCCTAAAGGGAGTAGGAGAAAGGCAATATGAAAAATAATGGAGGTCAAATCATCTGAATCTTCAACATTCTCATAAGGGGTAATATGATCCTATATATGGCATTAATGGTCAGTCTTAAAACTGAACCATTACTATGTGCCTGTGCTAAGTCCTTGTTATTTTATAATTTACATTCCATGTGATTTACTAATTTAAGATATTCAGTGGTTTTTATCAATAGTATTTTTATAATGTGTGCATCAATCACCAGAGCCAAATTTAGAACCTTTTCATTATTGTAAAACAAATGTTATACCCCTACACCATCATACTCCAGTCCTTCATCTCTCGCAGCCATTGGCAACTAGTCATCTACATCCAGTTCCCCATAAATTTGCCTATTCTGGACATTAAGTATAAATGAAACCAGACTTGGGTCTACTCATCTACAGCACCATAAAGCCAGGTTGTGGCAAAGGAAAGTACGATGTTTATTGCCAGTCAAAAAGCAAGAAGACTGGGCAGCTAATGGGTGAAAGACCCCAACTCCCTGATGGCAACATTTGGATGAGGGATGCAGGGAGCTTGGCTTTCTTCTAGTTCCAGTCAGTCTAGGGTCTATGTCCTGTTGAGCAGCATCTCTCTCCTAGGTAAGGGTCTTAGTTTCTGCAGGACAGCTCAAAGATATACACTAGATTGTTGTGTACATGCTTTGAGGAGGAACTAGGACTCTGCTTAGTGCTGAACTGTTGTTTAAGTTCTCATTACTTTTTTGTTTGACTGTTTTTCCTTTGTTTCTTCAGTCCCTTGATTTCCTAATCATTAACTGCTCGAGTTTACTCTTTTTGAAACTAAGGAAGGGTGTAGGAGAAATGGAAAACGTAGAGTGGCTTTTGTATCTAGGAAGGCCCCACAGGGTCCTGCTTGGCTTCCATAATATGTGGTCCTTATAATTTGCTTCTTTCAGTTAGCCTGTTTTCAACGTTGATTCCTTTTGTAGCCTGAGTCGGTGCTTCATTCTTTACTATGGCTCGACAGAATTCCACATTTTGTTTACTCATGTATCAACTGATAAAACTCTCTTACTGCAAGACTTGAATTTGCCATTTCCCCTGACTGCCATCTAGAGGGGTGTTCAGTAGTTTTATTCCACCCTCAGCTTAACTTGTTAAAACATTATCCTGGTTTCAGCTTATTTTATTCCCAGTGATACACGAGGACAAAGTTCGTTTTCTTTGTGTTGGGAATAACTTTCAAACTAAAACTTCTCATTCCTAACCTGTTCCAGGCCATTTGAACAACTGCTTTTGAGAGAGTAAGTTCTTTTTTTTTTATTTTTTATACCTGTTCAGAGTATTTTGCAGACTGTGTGGTTATTCTTTGTTTTTTGTCTGCTTTTTAAAAATGTGAAGGTAGGCAAGTGCTTGGCTGTATGCTCTAGAGAATCATAATTACTTTAAAGGGGATAGAAATACAAATGTCACATCAAGAGTAATCTAAGCTATGAAATAAAAATTTGCATTGTGAGAAATGTATTGTACTGCTGGGTAAAGTAAGTTACAGTAAAAAAATACTTTTACCAAGTAGAGTGGGAGGCTGACACTTTTTATTACAGGTGATCCTTTAGCAAGCATAAGTTAATCCAAGTAAAATTTGTAATTATCGCTCCCATATCTGTGGTTTTGGGTGAAGCAGAAATGGATAGCTTTATTGCTTTGCCTAGCAAAGGGGGAGACAGCAGGTTCCTGCCCTTGAAAACTGTGTGTTCAAGCCCAGAAGGATTTCTTAAGGAGTTTTATAGCAGTGATTCAAGGGCAGAATTGCTGATCAGATTAGGTGTGTGCAGGGCTTGCACTCCTTTAATCTGGCCTCAGAGAATCTCTTGATGAGCTCTCTGGTGCCTTTAGTCTGGTTTTCGGTGGTTGTCTCTGGAATGAAAAATGCTAACTCCACTTGTTGGAGGGTTTAATTTCTAAAGAACACAAAGCCATTGTTATCTGTATCTCTGAGGTGGAACCAGGACTCCGCCCCAAGGCTACACTATTGTTTCTTGACTGTTCTTGTCTCTGCATCCACTCCCTTCCCTGATTACTAATTCTTCAAACCTGCCCTTTGGGAATCAGGGAAGGTCTTGGAGGTTGGAGTCTTTTCCCTACAAACAAGAAATGAGGGACATGGAAAGGCTTCTATGCCCAGGAGCCCCACAGGTTCCTGCTCCATTTCAATAGTACTGTAGTATTTACTATTGAAAAATGTCCACATCTAAGTGGACCCATGCAGTTCAAACCGAATTGCTCAAGGGTCAACTGTACTGTTTTTTCTTCTGGACTACATAGGCAATATAAAACAAAATCTTCAGGCTTCCCTAAAGCATGGTCACAGCAGTGGTCATTTTCACTAACACTCCCATTTATGCACTCATGAGTATTTACTAATTTTCTATTCACAACCAGTTACTGCAGGATTAAATGACTGGCCCTTCAGTTAGTTTAGTGGATACTAATATGTGTAGAAAGCTTGATCACACACCAAACTCTGACATAAATTTCACATATTAACCCTGTGAAGCCGGTAGCTGTTATTCCCATTGCCCTGGTGTAGAAACTGAGTGCCTAAAGGTCTGACATGTCAAGAGCAGTGAGAACCAGAGTATTAGTTCAGAATTTGTGATTTTGGAATTCTTCTGCCTCCTAAGAGCCATTACAGAGGTATTAGGTGAATTTGGATAAAGGAGACATAATCTCTGATTGAAGCAACATCATTCTGGTCACAGTGAATTCTTTTCTAACCTTCCTAGCCTTAGGTGAAATTGAATTAAGCACCCATTTCACATCCTTTGAAAAGACTGATGTCCTCCCCTAAAATATCTGCCAATTTCTGAGTCCTTAGTTTCTTATAATTACATAATTTACATAGTTACTGTAGGGTTTCCTGCTTTCCAGCTCCCCATTATCACTCATTCTTCATTTCCTTGCCTTTCTGTTTATTGATGTATCCAAGCAGTGGATCTTTCCTCAAGCTTTTATCTTCCTCCAAGCCCTTTACACAGGAAATTAGTGTGAAGCAGATTAATTTGGAGAGAAATGTAGGGCATTAATTCTGGCAACAACTAACTGAATTTTGTACATTAGACATCCCTCCTACTAAAAATCTTAAAGCCTCTTTCAACATGAAGCTTTCCTGCCTGCCCCGTTCTCTGAAATCTCGTTTCTTGCTCATGTTTTTCTTTTTATTGCCTCTGCTCATTTATCACTCTTCTCCTTTCCACTCCTGAATCTTATGAACCAAAACCTTGAACCCTGCCTCTTTTTCCTTAAAACTGCCTACCAAAGTATTTTTTCTTTAAAAAGAAGTAAAATTTCCTCAAGAACTTTTTTTAACCTATATATTTTTGTCTTGGCACATGCATTATCTAATTATCAAAACCTATTAAGTAAGTTCTATTATACCAAATTTGTAGTGAGTAATTGACACATAGAGAGTTAAATAATGTATCCCAGATCTTTTAACCAATCAGCAGTAGAGTGAGAACCTAATAGTCTCAAGTATGCCTGGAAAAATGCTGATGTCATTCTAACATCAGCAGGATACTCTTGTAAGTCTTGCTTCAAAAATTTTTATAATCACTTCTATTTCAGGTGACATCTGCTGGGGGAAATAAGTCAGTAAAGTAGCTTTGTGTGCTTATTCTAATTCTATTCTAATAGCAATTTGGATTAGTTAAATATTGCAACCTGGTGCTAGCCTTTTTTTAGCTTGCAATTTATATCTGGTAGAGCTTCTTTTTTAAGTGGAAGTCAAAATTGTCCCTTTAAATGTATTTTATACACATGTGGACATAGTTCATTTCAGGGCTTCTCAACTTTGGCACTCCTTACATTCTTGCACTGAATAATGCTTGGTTATAGGGGCTGACATGTGTATTGGAGGATGTTTAGTGGTGTTCCTCTACTCTCTAGATGCCAGGAGAACTTCCTTAGTTCCAAAACTTTCATAGAACCAAACAAATATCTCCAGACATTATCAAATAGCCCCTAGGGTTAAAAGTGACCCCATTTGAGAACCATAGTGTTAGGTCCAAAAGTCTCCCAAACTTAATACTATTACATAAGAAACACAAAAATCATATGATGCGTCCCCACAGGTCTGACACTGATAATAGTGTTTGTCATTTGCCAGTCTCAAAGGAACTAAAGACATGGCCATTCATTGATTAGACTAATGAGGTGCTCATGTATCATGGAAGTAATAGAACAAAAATGCATTGTGAATGGCAAGAATTGAGCTTAATAAACTTGAGACAGTCAAATTATCTATTCAACTCTTGTCATTCAGGGAATGATTAGACTACTTCCTATTTCTTGCCTATGTGTGAATATCTCTTATGTGTCCTGTCTTTGGTTTTTTTCATCACTAGAAGTTGAATTAGTCCACTGATATTTATCTAGTGCCTTTTGAGTACTTTAAAGTGATAGGATTTCAAAACATAAGCTGTAGAAAGATTATAGAATCATCATGCTTGTCTTGTGAAGTCTTTCCAGAGTTCTGCTCATGTCTGGTCAATGGCTGAGTCATCTACAATAGGATTAGTAAATTCTTACTCCTTAAATATCTCTAAGAACAGAAATGATGTAATGTAATTTGCTCATTCCAGACTCATTCTGCTGGTTCAGATGATTTTCTGTATCTGCTTGCTTAAATTTCATTCTCTTTCCTCATGTAGGTTTCCTTTGTGGATATGTGCGTATGCCCTAACACCTCCGAAAAAGTGAAAGTGAAAAGTTTTGTCCAACTCTTTGTGACCACATAGACTATACAGACGATGGAATTCTCCAGGCCAGAATACTGGAGTGGGTACCCATTCCCTTCTCCAGGGGATCTTCCCAACCCACACCTCCCACATTGCAGGCAGATTCTTTACCAGCTGAGCCACAGGGAAGCCCAAGAACTCAGAGTTAGAAGCCAAAACAAAAAATGAGTTTCACATATATTAATGTGCATGTTAACCTCTCTCTTTTTTTCTTTTAGTTCCCGTGAGATTTTTAGTTCTAGATACCTCACTTTGATTCTCTGATTATTAAGTACACCAGTAATGATTTTATTTCATATCCAATGTGTATTACAATCAATTGTAATTTACTGTAATGAAGAATTGTATCTAATGTATTTATAGTAGTCATGACCGGAAGGGAAATCGGATTTTCCTAATTGAAAGAGAGGAAACAGAGGTCTTCACTCATTTAGCTTCAACCTCGACTAGCCTCTTATACCTCAGACTAAGTTTCATTCCATTTGGATGACTAGTACTTTTGTGCTTCTAGTAAGAATTATTGCTATGATGATGTAAGAAAAGTGACTTCTGTGAATGGGAAGCTTGGCCCCATGTAAAGCATTATAAGGACGTGATGGTTACAGAAACTGTGAAAACACATATAGTTTAGGGAAGAAGTCACTTCTGTTTATCTCTTTCTCTCTCTTCCTCTTATCTTTAATCTCTAATGTGTGTGCATGCTAAGTGGCTTCAATCATGTCTAACTCTCTGCGACCCTAAGGATTGTAGCTCACCAGGATTCTCTGTCCATGCGATTCTCCAGGCAAGAATACTGGAGTTGGGTTTCCATTCCTTCTCCAGGGGATCTTCTTGACCCAGCGATGGAACCCTAGTCTCTTATGTCTCCTGCATTGGCAGGTGGGTTCTTTACCACTAGCGCCACCTGGGAAGAAAAATCTTTAATCAGAAAGTTATGACCAACCTAGATAGCGTATTAAAAAGCAGAGACATTACTTTGCCAACAAAGGTCCGTCTAGTCAAGGCTATGGTTTTTCCAGTGGTCATGTATGGATGTGAGAGTTGGACTATAAAGAAAGCTGAGTGCTGAAGAATTGATGCTTTTGAACTGTGGTGCTGGAGAAGACTCTTGAGAGTCCCTTGTACTGCAAGGAGATCCAACCAGTCCATTCTAGAGGAGATCGATCCTGGGTGTTCATTGGAAGGAGTGATGCTAAAGCTGAAACTCTAATACTTTGGCCACCTCATGCGTCGAGTTGACTCACTGGAAAAGAGTCTGATGCTGGGAAGGATTGGGGGTGGGAGAGGAAGGGGATGACAGAGAAGGAGATGGCTGGATGGCATCACCAATTCGATGGACATGAGTTTGAGTGAACTCTGGGAGTTGGTGATGGACAGGGATGCCTGGCGTGCTGTGATTCACGGGGTCACAAAGAGTTGGACACGACTGAGTGGCTGAACTGAAACCAAAACCAAACAAAAACTAAAGCAAACTCACCTAATAGTAAATACTAAAACAGGGCAATTTTTCACAAACTTTTGTTAAATTTCCAAAGAGTGATTTCCAATCCAAATTAACACCTCATCAAAAGAATAGGAATTTAGGTCCAGAGAGACCATATCCTTTTGGACTTGAAATCAAACTTAAACAGAAAACTGATAAGGTGCTGACCCACTGCCCTTCTTTAGTTTGAGAATAAACTATCATCTAATAGTGAGACTGTCTTTTTCCTTCTTATACTGACTTAAAGAAGACATATGTAAATAACTGACAAGTCGTATTCTTAAGGAATATTATCTAAGACTATCATCTGTCGCTAGAAAGGAGAAGGCTTTTTCCCTTTAGTTAGCGCATGGTAGCCTTAATGATTTCTACTTCCCTCCACAAGTGACAGCGCTCCTAAACTAAAATGAGAAGGCAAGTTCAATATAGTAGTATTCTTAATCTATCGAGGAAGCAGAGAGTAAGTTCTAAACATTCTCGTCACAAGGGGGAAAAAAAAACAAAACTGTATTTGTGAGATGACAGATGTTAACTAAACTTATCTTAGTAATCATTTCATAAGATATGCATATTTTCTCCTAGAGAAAATATACCCATGCTGATCATAGCACAGCTCAGCCACCACAATATTAAATGTTCCTGTTGAATCTATCAGCCATAGAAACCCTCATGAGAGAATACATAATGTAAAAACTGTGTTCTCAAACCTACAAAATCATAAAAGTATTAGACAATGAAGGAGATGGAAGATCTTGTCTAGATGGGACCTTTGATAGAACAACTGTCTCCCTTTAAAGACCAATCAAGTTGTCCTGCATGTTCCAACCAAAGTTGTTGGAACTCAGCACAGAGTATTCATAATTAGCTTATTGCCAACCATTCTGTCTCAGTCTGCCAGTAATAAATCTCTAAAATGATTGGTCTTAATTGTGAAAGTTCTTATGGCCCCAAACTACAGATTAGTTGGAAAAAAAAAAAAAATGCCCGTGAAGTCAGGAGACTCTGGGTCTTCTTGTAAATTCAGTACCTTCTTTTATTTATAGAAACTACTGATTCTTATAAAAATAGATAAAAGTATGAATGCTTTGGGCTTTCCAAGTGGTGCTAGTGGTAAAGAACCTGCCTGCCAATGCAAGATACATAAGAGATGAAAGTTTGACCCTTGAGTTGGGAAGATCCCCTGGAGGAGGGCATGGCAATCCACTCCAGTATTCTTGCCTGGAGAATTCCATGGACAGAGGAGTTTGGTGGACTACAGTCCATGGGATCATAAAGAGTTGGACACAACTGAGCAATTTAGCAGCAGCACAGATGCTTCATTATGGATCTCTTATTACTGACCATCTCCCTAAAGTGGTACATAAATTGTGGTGCCAAAAAGCAAGAGGTATGTTGATTATTGCCCAGTGTGGCAAACTTTAGGACTTATGACTCAGCCCATTTTAGATCATAAATGGGCATGTGGTATCTGAAGTAAAATAAAAAATACACTCAAGTTGCTGTGATAAAGCTTTCAACTATTCATGCTAAAATGGCAGGAGTGATATCAAGAGTCAAGTGAAACTATAAATAACCATCAGGTTTTCTTTAATCCAATATTCTCGCATCTCTCACACAAACAACTTTAACAGTTTATCAGAGTTCTGATAAAAATGACTTGAATGTTTCTTTATTTTTCTTTCCTGGTAGAGATAGGGCATAGTAAAAACAATACCAACATAGTAACACATTTGAAAAAAAAGCAAAAATGAATAGAAAGAGCAGGAGTAGAAGATATATATTAACTACATTTTGGATTCTTTTTAGTCCCTCAAGTAACAGTGCTAATAGCCTCTAGTCATTGTTGAGTTTAGCCAGGGAAAATAATGGAAAACATCTAGAACACTATTAGGAGCTTTTTGCTTGTTTTTATTTATTTATTTTTTATTAGAGTATAATTGCTTTAATATGTTGTGTTTCTGCAATACGGTGAAGTGACTCACAATGATGATCTGAGGTAGTTTCATTAAAATGTATTCTTAAAGTTAATATCTTCATGATGAAGATAATCAAGATGGAGTGATCACTCACCTGGAACCAGACATCTTGGAATGTGAAGTCAAGTGGGCCTTAGAGAGCATCATGACGAACAAAGGTAGTGGAGATGATGGAATTCCAATTGAGCTATTTCAAATCCTGAAAGATGATGCTGTGAAAGTGCTGCACTTAGTATGCCAGAAAATTTGGAAAATTCAGCAATGGCCACAGGACTGGAAAAGGTCAGCCTTCATTCCAATCCCAAAGAAAGGGAATGCCAAAGAATGCTCAAGCTACCGCACAATTGCACTCATCTCACACGCTAGTAAAGTCATGCTCAAAATTCTCCAAGCTAGGCTTCAGCAATATGTGAACCGTGAACTTCCAGATGTTCAAGCAGGTTTTAGAAAAGTCAGAGGAACCAGAGATCAAATTGCCAACATCTGCTGGATCATGGAGAAAGCAAGAGAGTTCCAGAAAAACATCTATTTCTGCTTCATTGACTATGCCAAAGCCTTTGACTGTGTGGATCACAATAAACTGTGGAACATTCTGAAAGAGATGGGAATACCAGACCACCTGACCTGCCTCTTGAGAAACCTGTATGCAGGTCAGGAAGCAACAGTTAGAACTGGACATGGAACAACAGACTGGTTCCAAATAGGAAAAGGAGTACGTCAAGGCTGTATATTGTCACCCTGTTTATTTAACTTATATGCAGAGTACATCATGAGGAACGCTGGGCTGGAAGAAGCACAAGCTGGAATCAAGATTGCTGGGAGAAATATCAATAACCTCAGATATGCAGATGACACCACCCTTATGGCAGAAAGTGAAGAGGAACTCAAAGGCCTTTTGATGAAAGTGAAAGAGGAGAGTGAAAAGGTTGGCTTGAAGCTCAACATTCAGAAAATGAAGATCATGGCATCTGGTCCCATCACTTCATGGGAAATAGATGGGGAAACAGTGGAAACAGTGTCAGACTTTAGTTTTGGGGGCTCCAAAATTACTGCGGATGCTGATTGCAGTCATGAAATTAAAAGACGCTTACTCCTTGGAAGGAAAGTTATGACCAGCCTAGATAGTGTATTAAAAAGCAGAGACATTACTTTGCCAACCAAGGTCCGTCTAGTCAAGGCTATGGTTTTTCCCGTGGTCATGTATGGATGTGAGAGTTGGACTGTGAAGAAAGCTGATTGCTGAAGAATTGATGCTTTTGAACTGTGGTGCTGGAGAAGATCTTGAGAGTCCCTTGGACTGCAAGGAAATCCAACCAGTCCATTCTAAAGGAGATCAATCCTGGGTGTTCATTGGAAGGACTAATGCTAAAGCTGAAACTCCAATACTTTGGCCACCTCATGCAACCAGTTGACTCACTGGAAAAGAGTCTGATGCTGGGAGGGATTGGGGGTAGGAGGAGACGGGGACAATAGAGAATGAGATGGCTGGATGGCATCACCGACTCGATGGACATGAGTTTGAGTGAACTCCGGGAGTTGGTGATGGACAGGGAGACCTGGCGTGCTGTGGTTCATGGGGTCGCAAAGAGTCGGACACGACTGAGCGACTGAACTGAACTGAACTGAAAGTTAATATCAAATTATAAGTATATAAAGACCTCCATACTGGGCCATTTATTGAGGGCTGTAAACCTCTGCATAAGTGTAAGTATTCTGCCTCTTTGACTTTTTCCTTATTTGTTTCCTAACATCTGTCCCCTCATAACCAAAACAACCACATACAGGCCCACCTGTTTTCCCTGCACCTGGACTCCATTTAAAACAAATCTTGTTTTTAGACACAGAGGGAAAAAGAAAGGAATGTAAATGAAGCAGGTGGCTTCAAGATGAATCTAAATACTTTAAGGGAAGTTGGTTAGGTGGGCATTGGAACCATTGAGTGTATGCAGTAAACTGTTGACTGTCTTACTCTTAATTTTCTTAAGTAACCCACTTAGTGTGTATAGTCTATACTTGGAATTCCTTTGTAAATGTATTGTTACACGTGCCTGCTCAGTTATGTCTGACTCTTTTCAACTCCATGGACTGTAGCCTGCCAGACTCCTCTCTCCAGGGAATTTTCAGGCAAGATTATTGGAGTGGATTGCCATTTCCTACTCTATTCCAATGTATAATCACTTCTGAGTTTGCTTCATGGCTGGTGTGTGTGGCACATTGTATCAGTTGTGAATTCAGCTTTATAAAGTTTTAAATATATAAGATTTCATCTCACGTATTTGCACAATTCTATGATTTCATAAATATATTATTCTTAGGTAAAACTGGGTCAATTTTTAAAAAGGAAGGAGTAAATGTAAAGCTAAAACTCCAAGAAGTTAAATATTACAGGAAGTGTTCAGATTAAAGGGGGTAATTTATGGAGACAATGTATGAAGCCCTGACATTCAGACAAACTTGGTAGCGTTAATTCTTTTCAGTCACTAGCCACTGCCAAGCATTAGGCTTCCCTTCTGTAGCCTGTGGCTAAGTAACTGGGAAGAGTAATAAAAGTTTAAGATAAAGTGTAGAATAGACTGTGTTGCCTTGTTATTTCCTCCCCCATTATATTAGGTGATGGAAGGTTTAGTGTACATAGCTTTGAATTTAAAAAAAAAATATATATATATATATATTTAAAATTTCCTTCATGAATAGCATTTCCTTACTTTCAGGCACCAATATATATCCAGTGTATGCTGTTTCCTTAGCTTTTCCTCCTTTCCCTTCTGTCGCTCAGTCGTGTCCGACTCTTTGCGACCCCGTGGACTGTAGCCTACCAGGCTTCTCCGTCCATGGGATTCTTCAGGTAAGAATACTGGAGTGGGTTACCATTTCCTTCTCCAGGGGATCTTCCCGACCCAGGGATCGAACCCGGGTCTCCCACATTGGAGGCAGACGCTTTAACTTCTGAGCCACCAGGGTGTGGAACATCAACAGTCCCAGTGTCTTTTTCTCTCAACCTTTGTATTCAGTAGTTTGGTTTCCTTACAGTCCATGTTGTAGGGCTGAGAAGCAGATAAAACAGTCTTGGCCAAGTTGGATAAGATGTTTAAAAAGAAAAGATACTGTGAGCTGCAGTTGAATAATGCCCAAGGGTCAAAGTAATTTCCCTTTGCATAATAGCTGCCTTACTCAGATGAGAATTCCCAATATGAAGTGTGCTGTAGAAGACATACTCAGTTTTTCCTTGCAAATTCAAAATGACTTTAAAATTGGAATTACTCGATTTTTCTAATATCAAATTTGGAATAATTTCACATTTTGACTTTTTTATCTCTATCCCTTTTTTTTTTTTGGTGTTTTCTTTTAGTCTCCTTTCTAATCTGATCAATGGTTAATTTAGGGAAAGATTTGCATTTCTTTCATTGCATCTTGAGGATGATTTTGTTTTAGCTGGTAACTGCTTTGTATTTTTTAAAAATGAGCCTGGCCTCCCTCTCTCATCTTAGAAAAGCAACAAATGAAATAAAGCATGAGAGAGAATCAAAATGATATGTTTTCCTTCTTCTTTTTAGATGGTAAGGTTGAAGTTACAAAAGAAGGCGTGAAACTGTGCACAATGGGTCCTGGAAAAGTGTTTGGAGAGTTGGCTATCCTTTACAACTGTACCCGGACAGCGACCGTCAAAAGTAAGGCTATTTAAAAAAAAAACAACAACAACTTTTCAGTGTCTTCTTTCCTTTGACCTGTGAAGTGTTAGTTAATATGCCTCTTGATTTTAATTTTTTAAGTTCATTAATCTAGTTTCTAATTATTGCTTTGCGATACAGTTTTTTTATCCTAAAGAGTAATTGTTAACATTGAGTTAAATTTTATTGCTGACTTATTAAAAGCATCTTTTAACCTTGAACTTATAAATTAGGGTTTATAAAATAGCACTTTATGAATTACAATTAAATAAGAGCAAGATGTTGCATTTTCTGCCTTAAAGTCTCAGAATCATATTTAAGTACATTTTATGTATCTGTCTATTTTGGGTTGCATTTCCCACATAAACTTCACTTATTCATTCAGTAGTTTAGAAAAATTAAGAAGAGAAATATCTTTCGTCTCATTCAAACCCTGAGTAAGATATCCTGAATTCTAGAATTGCGTCTGAGTATATTCTTGTCTTCAGCTGCTCATCAAGCTGTATATTATAACGTTTTTCTTTTCTACTGATTGAGCTTATTTTAAGTCAAGGAAATAAAGCAGCTTGTTTCCCTAATTTTACATGTATGTGTATATATGATTTCTCTAGCAACTTTTATTGCTTGGTAGAAGCAGCTGCAATAGTTAGAAGGAAAAGAAGTTTGTTTTAAATATTCCTTCTTCCTGAGTACAGGATGTAATGAATGTGTAACAAACAGAGCTGGAAGCCAAAGCCGACAATGGAAGGTCCAGAGCATCTTCAGGCAGAAATGTGTATTTAATATTTGAAAAGTTCTTCTGACATAATATCCTGTGAATGATTGCAATCACATTACTTTGATTAGGTTGTGTCATTAAAACAATCCTCTTGGCAAAATGACAATTAAATTGTTATTGTTAATTTTATCTGAGTGTCACTGATGATTTTTTTTTCAATTTTTATTTTTATTGGAGGCTAATTATTTTACAATATTATATTGGTTGGTTTTGCCATACATTGACATGAATCCGGCCCAGGTGTACATGAGTTCCCCCCACTGATGATTTTATACATTGCTATTTTTCCTCTCAGAAGTATGGCATATGATTGACAATATGACATTAAAACTTGGGTTGTAAAGAACTGAAGAATGCATGGCTAGCTAGAGTCATAAATTCTTACAGGTCTTGTTAGTGAATCACCTTTTTAGTCACTGAAATTGCTGTCACATCAGTGGCAATTGGGGCCCTTATAAAATCAGTCTTTCATGACATTTTGATTCTTGATGTCTGAGAACACAGAACTCTTTTGATTGATAGGCCCTGCCATGTTTTTATTTCATGTGATCATTTAATTATATGACTCAAGGAATAATGAAGTCCGATGAACCGTAACAGATTTTGCCAGAACTTAAACTCACTGAAAAAGTGTCTTATCTAGAAAAAAGAGCAGTGATGACTCCATTAGGTGAACAGATTTTGCTATCATGCTTCATTTTGATGAGAAATATATTACTTTTAGGGCAAAAATGGGCCATGATAACACCTTTAGATTAAAACAAGATTTCTCTGAATTGTGAATACTTTTTTTTTAAGGTTTTAAAATACTTAACTGATAAAAATATTTTTCATATGCTGTTCATTTAATCTAACTAAAATCTTCCAAAGGCAAACAATTGATAGTAAAATGGTGCTTAATCTTGTGAAATATTAAATTGTTATTAAAGAAATACTTTAAACTGAATAGAATATTTAAATGAATTTTATAGCTTAAGAGTTTTTTTGTAAGGTGATTGCTTGGCTTTATGAAAGTCAATTTTCTTATTAGGTTCTTATAAAATGCTGTTCATTTGTACTCGCCTCAGTTGTTCTCATGTTTGATAAATTTAAATAGACATTATGCATCTGTTCAGCAACAAGGAACTAGGTGTTGAATGCAAATAATAATCCTCACTATTATGGGGTGAGAATTTTATCCATCATTAAAGGGAATGGGCAACGGACCATGTTCTTTAATTCAGACTCAGATGTCTCGTGTGTGTGTGTTTGTGTGTGTTCATCATGCCCACTGAAGCTGTGGAGGATGCATTGAGAAGAGTCTATGGTTAATGATGTGCAAATACAGCTCTGCATTTATAGGTGCAGAGATTTTGTGCATGCCTAAGGAATGTTATCTATTAACCTCTGAATGTCATGTGAAAATTATAAGGTGTGAATAAAGGTCACTTGTCATTTAGGACCTATTGTGCCATCTTCTGTACTGTCAAGGGAGATTGTCCTAACCAACTGGAGTCTTAAACACTATTTTAAATTTAAGTTATATGCTCAAGCCGATCACTTTATAACTCTAATTAGATTCCGTTGTGAGTATTAGTTTTATAAAATGACCACAATCAGTGCTATCTTACTCTTTACGCATGATATTTTTTTAATGTCCTTATTTGGTTTTTCAGAACCACTTATTTATCAGAATTCAAAATTATGTCATCTCTTATCTATATTTTTTGTAACCATTGTTTTGCCAGTGGTGATCATTTGGAGTAACTTTCAAAATTGATTCGTCTACTTGGGTGCAGTAGTCTTTTAAGTCTGAGGAAGTTCCCCTTCCTATTTAATCGCTTGTCTAGCCACACATTTTTCCTTTTCACTTACCTGACTTTTCTCTCACTTAACTCTTTTCCCCTAATATCACTTTCTTTCATGATTGAAAATGTTGATGATCTCGCTTATCTTTCTCCCTAGATCAGCCTGAAAGCTGCCTTGGATTTTAGTGCATTTTTAATTACACAGTCATCACAAACTTTAGGTGACATTCAAAAGCTCCTCAATGTTCATGAATCTTTTCTTTTTCATGAGAATAACTTTTTGAAATTGTATCAGGCCTTGAATAAATTCCAGTGACTTCCTCTGCTAATAAATGTGACCCAAGCACCTGTGGGTTGGCTTTTCTTTTTTTAAGTAAGATATGATTATTTTTTATATTGAAGTATAATGAATGTATAACATTATATTAGCTTCAGATATACATGATTCAATATGTGAATATATTGCAAAATGATCTCCACAATCATTTCAGTTTTATTCAGTCGCTCAGTCGTGACCAACTCTTTGCAACCCCATGAATCACAGCACGCCAGGCCTCCCTGTCCATCACCAACTCCCAGAGTTCACTCAAACTCATGTCCATAGGTATAGTCAATATCCATCACCTCATGCGAAGAGTTGACTCACTGGAAAAGACTCCGATGCTGGGAAGGTTTGGGAGTGGGAAGAGAAGGGGGCGACAGAGAATGAGATGGCTGGATGGCATCACCGACTCGATGGACATGAGCTTGAGTGAACTCCGGAAGTTGGTGATGGACAGGGAGGCCTGGCTCTCTGTGATTCATGGCGTCACAAAGAGTCGGCTACAACTGAGGGACTGAAATGAACTGAACTGAATATCCATCACCATATATTGTTACAAAATTTCTTTTCTTGTGATTAGAACTTTGAGTTCTGCTTTCTCAGCAGCTTTTAAATATGCAACATAGTATTAACTCTAGTTAATATGAGTACATTATATCCCCAGGACTTATTTTAAAATTGGAAGTTGGTACCATTTGACCTCTTTCATTCATTCTACCCACCCTTCATGGCCCCATCCTCAACCTCCGGCAGCCACCAATCTGTTCTCTGTATTTGAAATCTTTTTTTTTTTTTTTAAGATTCCACATATAAGTGAGATCATAATGGTGCTTGTCTTTCTCTGTCTGACTTGTTTCACTTAGCATACTGCCCTCAGTGTTCATCCATGCTGTAGCAAATGGCAGCTTTTCCTCCTTTTTTATGACAGTAGTATTGTTTATGTGTAAACCTCATTTTCTTTGCCTATTCATCAATGGATGCACAGGTTGTTTCTGTCTTGGCTGTTGTAAATATTAGTAATGTAGATGTTAACATGTGGGTTCATATCTCTTTGGGCACTAGTGGTGTTTATTTCTTGAATATCCAGAAGTGGAATTGCTGGACCAGAGAGTACCAAGACTCTTAATTTTTTGAGAACTTCCATACTGTTCCCCATAATGGCTATACCACTTTATGTTCCCACCAAAAATGGATGAGGTTTTCCTTTTCTTCACATCCTTGCCAGCACTTGTTATTTCTTACCTGTTTGAAAACAGTCATTCTAACAGGTGAGAGGTTATATCTCACTGTGGTTTTGATTTTCATTTTCCTAATGATTAAACGATGTTGCACATCTTATCATGTGCCTTTTGGCTATCAATATGTCTTTGGGAAATGTCTATTCAAATTCTCTGGCCACTTTCTAATCAAATTGTTTGTTTTATTTGTTGATACTGAGTTGTGTGAGTTCTTTATATATTGTGAATATTCAGTTCAATTCAGTTGCTCAGTCGTAGCGGACTCTTTGTGACTCCATGAATCACAGAAAGCCAGGCCTCCCTGTCCATCACCAACTTCCAGAGTTCACTCAAACTCATGTCCATCGAGTTGGTGATGCCATCCAGCCATCTCATCCTCTCTCATCCCCTTTTCCTCCTACCCTCAATCTTTTCCAGTATCATGTCTTTTCAAATGAGTCAGCTCTTCCCATCAGGTGGCCAAAGTATTGGAGTTTCAGCCTCAGCATCAGTCCTTCCAATGAATATTCAGGACTGATTTCCGTTAGGATGGACTGGTTGCATCTCCTTGCAGTCCAAGGGACTTTAAAGAGTCTTCTCCAGTGCCACAGTTCAAAAGCATCAATTCTTTGGCGCTCAACTTTCTTTGTAGTCCAACTCTCACATCCATATGTGACTACTGGAAAAACCATAACTTTGACTAGACAGACCTTTGCTGGCAAATAATGTCTCGCTTTTTAATATGCTGCCTAGTTTGGTCATAACATTAACTCATGAGATGCATGATTTGCAAGTAATTTTGTTCCCCATTTTGAAGGTTGCCTTTTCATTTTGTTGGCTTTCTTTACTCTGCAGAAAGTTTTTAGTTTGATATAGCCACACTTACTGGTTTTTGCTTCTGGTGCCTTTGCCTTTGGTGTTAAATCCAAAGAATCATCTCCCAGACTAATTTCAAGGCATTTACCACTTACGTTTCCTTCTGGGAGTTTTATGGTTTCAAGTCTTAGTTTCATGTCTTTAATCCAAAATATGTATTTTATTAAAGCTACCAGTTGACATATGCTCTAAATTATGATTATAAGATTGTTCATAGTAATCCAGCTAAAAGAACTATGGTAGTTTGAAGCAAGCTGTTTGTTTTTCACCTGGGAAAAATCTTCTGGGATTCTTCTGAGACTAAATAAATGTATATCATTTGTTATTATGGTCATACCAGGAGGAAGATCTGATAGGACCAAGAAGAATTTTTTTTAGAGCAAAAACCATACTAATATGGGGGGCGGGTGGAAAATCCATGTTACGTTACAGAAAATCTATGCTAGTAATCTATTTTATCTTATAAAACATTGATTCTTCCTCTGAGGAATGAGAATATACAGATATATAAAAATAATATTGATAGCATCTGACAGATGCCTTGGATTATTCATGACTTGTGTGCATGTTAAGTCACTTGAGTTGTGTCTCTTTGTGACACTATGGACTGTAGCCTGCCAGGTTCCTCTGTCCAGAGGGTTCTCCAGGCAAGAATACTGGGGTGGGTTGCCATTTCCTCCTCCAGGGTATTTTCCCTACTCATGGGTCGAACCCTCATCTCTTATATCGCCTGTATTGGCAAGTGAGTTCTTTACCATTAGTGCCACCTGGGAAGCCCATTCATGCCTTAAATAATTTCAAGGTTTTTTTTAATTTTTTTAAATTGAGATATGAAAATAGTCACTTTGATTGCATATATCCAATTACAAACATCCCAGATGCCATGCATAGGAAAAAATCAGTTGTTATATTTGATTTCTATAACACCAAACAATGTTGTTTGAATTTCACATTTTTGTCTAAATATTTTAAGATTTTATCAACAAAGGAGCGTTTTACCATCCATTTTCAAATGCCATGAAGGATAGGAATTTATAATACATTCATTCAATACCCATGGCTTACTCAATTCCCATACCTAGAAGCATATCATTATCATGTTTTTCTAAGTGTCATTCCTGGTTGTGATTTCCCCTTCACTACCCTCACAGCTAAGGCAATATCAATTTACACTCACCCTGGGCCTCCTACCCTGCTTCTATGCCCAAGGTTCTCTAAAATCACAAAAATGGAGACATTACTGGAAACATAAGATGGAAAAGGCACTGATTGTACAGTGAGAGAGAGATTAAGTAGTACAGACCCTATTTGTACATTTGCATAAAACGTGCCTTATTTTTACCTGGGTTTCTCACAGCCAGTTCTCACAACTACACAGGAATTTTTTGAGGTTTGAACCTCGTGCTCTTTGCTCCAACTTCAGTTGTACATGAATTTGTATTTTTGCCTAGGTGCTGAATTGAAGCTTGTTCCTCTTACTTTGAGTGCTCCACTGAAAGTGCCCCAAACCTTAGCCAGTATATTATTCACATAATTCATTCAAAGAGACTCCAATAAAAATCCAAGACTAAAAGTTCTCTCTTTGTAGGAAAACATCTTGGTACCAGATTAGGGTGATTACCATATACAAGTTACCTGCAAAATGGCTTTGGTGGGTGTAGAAGCTCTTTTATGAATGGACTTGGGCAAAATATCTGAATAATTCTTTCTCCTTAGATTATTTATACAAGTGTTTTAAAATTCCTCAGTACTACAGTATTAACACAAAAGAACCTTAAATATCCTTACAAGAAATCTGACAAATTGGGACTTCAATAACAAATAACATCTGATTTAATGTGAATACTTTCAATTTTCCATACTTAAACCTTCCTGAGATATTTGTAAAGGGGGGAAGCTGAGCAATTAAGGTATTTCACTGTGTCAAAGATGTTTTTAAGAACAAGTTGAAAGGTTTAGATTTTCTGTTTATTTTTGTTTTTAAAATAGAGTTGAGTGTGTGCGGTAAAATGGCTTGTGTTTTCCCTTGCAGCTCTGTTTCAAACACTGCGTTATTCAACCTGACTTAAGAAAATCTGCCAACTGTCAAAACCCTAAAAAGATGAATTGGGAAAAAAAGTAAAAGGAATTTGACTATAATTTCTTGCTCAAATAACTCTATGCACTATAAATGTAATGCCTATACCTCTCAGGTCAACATATGGTGCTTTTAATTGGTAAGGAAATGCAAGGAATGAATGCCAGTTTTATTACTGATATAAAGGAATCTTAGATGAAGCTCTTGGAGTGGCTGTAAACCTTGGCAGTTTCTTAAGATGACTATATCAAGAAGTAAGCAATTACACAGCTTTTAGGAAATGCCGTTATAGTGTTCCATAAAGTGTCATTTTTATGATAACGATTTTCATGTTGTAAAAATGAACCAACATTGTCTGCCAGTACAAGCAGTTGGCATGTGTGCAGTTATTACCTGGGGTTTTAATGACCGGGAGCAACCACATACTGTCATGCTCCCCGTGCGCAGTGCAAAGGCAGAGGAGATAACTGTGTTAATGAGACAGTCTCTGTTTTATCTTCAAAAGGCAGATTGAAAAGATGCATGCTTTGCTTTCTCCCAGTCCAATGAATGCTTTATACCAAGAACCCTGAAGGAGGACACAATATCAACTTAGATGATAAAGACTAGAAATATGACCCTGATTGCAGAAAGAATAGCTCAGTAACTTCCCAGGAGTTGTCATTATTGTCACCATCCTGGATAATGAAACTTGTAGATGATTATGGCATCATCTTGAAGAAGCAGGTACATTTGTTTAGTGACTTAATTTGATAATCTTCTTCTTAGTATAATTTTCTATCACATTTGTCTCTTAAAGAATACTGTAAAAATTAGTAACATAAATCCAATAATCCCTAAGAAATAAATTTCTTTAATAAGGAAAGCAACTCACAAGGTACCAATGATGATATAACAGATGAGCATAAACAAATAGACCTGCAAAAGCTATTCTGTACATTCATTAACAGTTATTAAACTATAATCTTTTTCTTTTAGAGGCTGAAGCTGTTTTTCGAGTTTCTCTTGATGGCAACTTTTATGATTAGAATTGTTTTATGATTTATACTTAACCATTTCCAGAAAAAAAATCTAGATCTAAATTGACTAGGCCTGTCAAGTAGGCATATGTTAGCAGTGCTTCTTGGGATAAAAACAAACCCTCTCACAGTCTAAGGAAGGCACTAATCCTTAATTCCTTCTTGCATGGGTGCATGCTAAGTCGCTTCAGTCATGTCTGATTCTTTGCGACCCTGTGGACAATAATCTGCCAGGCTCCTCTGTCCATGAGATTCTTCAGGCAAGAATACTGGAGTGGGTTGCCATGCCCTCCTCCAGGGGATCTTCCTGAGCCAGGGACCAAACCTATGTCTCTTGTATCTTCTGCATTGGCAGGTGGGTTCTTTACCACTAGTACCACCTGCTGCTGCTAAGTTGCTTCAGTCATGTCTGACTCTGTGCGACCCCATAGGCAGCAGCCCACCAGGCTCTTCCGTCCCTGGGATTCTCCAGGCAAGAATACTGGAGTGGGTTGCCATTACCTTCTCCAACGCATGCATGCATGCTAAGTCGCTTTAGTCGTGGCTGACTCTATACGACCCTATGGACAGCAGCCCACCAGGCTCCTCGGTCCACAGGGGGAAGCCCCTAATTCCTTCTAAAGTTAGATAAATTACTCTTTTGTTCCATCCTTTAATTAGTCAATCATTGAATACTTTGTTTTCTATATGAAGCCAATAGTCAAGCTGTAAATAGGGTATTATTATTATTTAAGAATCATGGGTAGTTTAATAGTAAATTCTATACAATGGGCAAGGAAGGCTGATTTTTTTTTTTTTAGCAGTTTCTATAATCCTGCAGAATTGGTAATTTTCCCATAAAGACCTGCATCATAAAAGAGCTTCCACACAGAGCAAAGTTTGTGTCAGTTTTAGACATATTAAATCATTCATTCATTCCATAATTTGATCAGAGGTAATTTTAGTATTTACTCAACTGATTGAAAGAATAAAAAGAAAAATACTAAGATCAATATTATATATTCTGTAATTGTTCTTTAAATCTTTTCTACATTGAGATGGATTCCCAATGAATGCTCAGTAGTAAAGATGGATAACAAGTCCAATTAATATCATACTAGACTCAGAGATTTGGGAATGGGTGATGGTATGTGTTAACCCCATTTTATTACTGAAGCAACTGAGACCCAGAGCTAGTTTCAGAGGGAGGGCCAGGAGTTTGACAGAACTTTGATGTGATGTAGCTGTCACAAACTAAAATTTTGTCTGCAGTTCACATTTCTTTAAAGCACAAGGACATCCATAGGATTATTTCTATTGGCCTTAGGACTCTATTTTCACAGAAAGTTACACAGTAATTACAATTCACAAGTCACAATTGTTTTATTTTTTAATTTTCAAATTGTAACACATGGACTCACATTAAGTACATCTGTTAACAAAAGAATTAATTGTGTGGCATACTTAAGAAAGGATCGTAAGCTTAAAATCTTAGGGACACATAATGAACAATCAAAACCAAGTGAAGGATTTAGTTTATGCAGGTCATTGAAATGCTCAATAAGTATATCATGGAATGAAATTTTATTCAGTATTTGAGACATCACTAAGTAGTCATATATTTTTTCTATAAACCTAATGGTCAATGAATTTCTTTAAAATAGGAATTACGAATACAGAGCAATTCAAAAATATTGAGCATGAATAAGAAAAGAAATTTTTAAAAATATTTTTGTACATTACAAACATATTACAAGGAAGAATATTGAGTCACGTCAAAGGTGCTTGCCTTTGTTTTTCCCTTTAATTTCCTCTGCCTAGAAGAAACATAATGTCAACAATTCATTGGTGAATCTGAGATGCATACTCTGCCTATAAGATGTCTTTTTCTGCCTGGATAAATTTCTAAGTAATCATGATGTCTATGCTTTATAATTCCCAGCCTGTCATTCAGTCATTCTTTGATGTCCTCCTCAAAATACCCTAATGTAATAGGTGAGAGAGGCTGTTTCTGATTTTTCAGATGAGAAAATGGTGACAAGATCATGGAGTCCATTAACGATCGTTCATTTACAAACCCTCTGACAAGTTTAGGTAGCTCTCTTGGGAGAACTTTTGCTATAGGCACCCCTCCTTTCCTCCTTCTAGGTGTGTGTGGACTCCTGAATCAGGCCTGCAATTTGCCTACTACTCTATGGATAAAATGTGGACTCTTGATTAGGGAACTTCAGATGGTTAGTACAATGTTTATCAAAGTGGTCCCTGCAACGGCAACAATCAGCATCAGTTCAGTTCAGTTCATTCGCGCAATCGTGTCGGACTTTTTGCGACCCCATGAATCGCAGCATGCCAGGCCTCCCTGTCCATCACCAACTCCCAGAATTTACCCAAACTCATGTGCATCGAGTCGGTGATGCCATCCAGCCATTTCATCCTCTGTCGTCCCCTTCTCCTCCTGCCCTCAATCCCTCCCAGCATCAGAGTCTTTGCCAGTGAGTCAACTCTTCGCATGAGGTGGCCAAAGTATTAGAATTTCAGCTTCAGCATCAGTCCTTCCAATGAACACCCAGGACTGATCTCCTTTAGAATGGATTGGTTGAATCTCCTTGCAGTCCAAGGGACTCTCGAGAGTCTTCTCCAGCACCACAGTTCAAAAGCATCAATTCTTCGGCGATCAGCTTTCTTCACAGTCCAACTCTCACATCCATACATGACCACTGGAAAAACCATAACCTTGACTAGACGGATCTTTTTTGGCAAAGTAATGTCTCTGCTTTTTAATATGCTATCTAGGTTGGTCATAACTTTCCTTCCAAGGAGTAAGCGTCTTTTAATTTCATGACTGCAATCAGCATCTGCAGTGATTTTGGAGCTCCCAAAAATAAAGTCTGACACTGTTTCCACTGTTTCCCCATCTATGTCCCATGAAGTGATGGGACCAGATGCCATGATCTGAGTTCTCTGAATGTTGAGCTTTAAGCCAACTTTTTCACTCTCCTCTTTCATCAAGAGGCTTTTGAGTTCCTCTTCATTTTCTGCCATAAGGGTGGTGTCATCTTCATATCTGAGGTTATTGATATTTCTCCTGGCAATCTTGATTCCAGCTTGTGCTTAACATCCTTAGGTACTTGCAAGATCTCTGGCATTCTCCATCGATTCAGAAATTTTTCAGTAGGGCACACTATCTGTGTAAAACAAACCCACTGGATGATTCTTATGGATCTAAAGTTGAGGACCACTGATCTGGACATTAGGGGTGCTTATTTTGTATCAACCTAAACATAGCAGAACTGAACTGAACTGAAACATAGCACAGTGTCCATTCATCAGCTTGTTTATGTGGAAGTATTTAAAAGAAAATTTTGAAAACCATAATAAGTAGTCAGTTTTATTCTTGCTTTCATTGCAGGTTTTTCCCTTCTTTTGTTGCAGTCCATCAGAGATATTTAGGAAAAGTTACTTTTCCATTTTTCAGTAAAACACAGCATTAGCAGAAGAGTATCAACATTGTGCAGATTATTAACATATTCTTTTGAAGCATAGTGAGAGGTACATTAAAAGAACAGGTTGAGAGGCAAGGAAAAAATTTAAAAAATCATGGGCTGTTGGGCCACGTTGTTAACAAGAATAACTTTTAAATTTATTGGCTTTGATGGATAGCACATTGATAGGAAAACAGAACAAAGAGAAAGTTTTATTTGATTTTGTTGCTTTTTTCATGCTCATGACTCTAGTTTGGATTAAATGAAGAAACATGTGTATGGATGTATTTAAGAGAACCATTTGAGTGGGTGATGTCTGAATAAGGGGAATGTTTTTCACTGATAGTTAAATCCAGTCCATTGGACCAATTGTGGAAAAGGTCCTTTAGAGTTGGTGTAGGTGGTCATTGATTTCATTCATGAAGAGAGCCCTACTCCACTTGAATCCACTTGAAACCACTGCTCCAGTTGAATCCAAGTTTATTTTGAGTTTCTAAGTAGTGGTAATTCTTTTGTCCTTACCCTTGATTATCAGCAATATCTCTAACCTTCACAGTGGCCCTGCCCTACAGTGTGGTCTAACACCATTGCAGGTATAAAACCATTGCACAGGTATGGCTTAGAAACTTAAGGTCACACATCTGGATTGGTAAACTTTACCTCTATCTTGACAGTCCCCACTAAGATACTGAATGAACTACATCATCTCAACCTTTGTTTCTGGCAGTCGACAGATAAAGATCCAGCTTCATTTGTAGCATCATTCATCAAGGATTTCTTAGACTCCAACCAGATCTCACGAGTCACTGCTAAACACCTGGAGAGCAATTAAGATATTCATAATCTACTTAGACAGCATAGAGAGAGATTATAAACTGTTCTGGCAAACAAGAGGTTAAGAAAATGGAGGAATTTTGAGGGGTGGAGAACTCCCTGTGAACTGGCATTAGCAGGCTTTGTGGAGGAGATAGACGTTGACTTGTGCCAAAATTAGAGGAGAGTTCAGAGGTTAGGATCTGTAATCATACTGCCTGGATTCAGATTCTTGTGTTTTTGTTTTAATTTTTTTTTAATTGAAGGATAATTGCTTTACAGAACTTCATTGTTTTCTGTCAAACCTCAACATTAATCAGCCATAGGTAACATATATCCCCTCCCTTTTGAACCTGCCTCCCATCTCCCTCCCCATTTCACCCCTCTAGGTAGATACAGAGCCCCTGTTTGAGTTTCCTGAGCCATCCAGCAAATTCCCGTTGGCTATCTACTTTACATACTGTAATGTAAGTTTCCATGTTACGCTTTCCATACATCTCACCCTCTCCCCATGTCCATAAGTCTGTTCTCTATGTTTCTCCATTGCTGCCCTGTAAATAAATTCTTTAGTACCATTTTTCTAGATTCTATATATGTACGTTAGAATACGATATTTATCTTTCTCTTTCTGACTCACTTCACTCTGTATATTAGGTTCTAGGTTCATCTACTTCATCAGAACTGACTCAAATGTGTTCCTTTTTATGGCTGAGTAATATTCCATTGTGTATATGTACCGCGAATTCTTTATCCATTCATCTGTCGATGGACATCTAGGTTGCTTCCATGTTCTCAGTTCATTCAGTTCAGTCACTCAGTTGTGTCCGACTCTCCGCGACCCCATGAATCACAGCGCGCCAGGCCTCCCTGTCTATCACCAACTCCCGGAGTTCACTCAAACTCATGTCCATTGAGTCGGTGATGCCATCCAGCCATCTCATTCTCTGTCGTCCCCTTCTCCTCCAGCTCCCAATCCTTCCCAGCATCAGAGTCTTTTCCAGTGAGTCAACTTGTCGCATGAGGTGGCCAAAGTACTGCAGTTTCAGCTTTAGCATCAGTCCTTCCAATGAACACCCAGCATTGATCTCCTTTAGAATGGACTGGTTGGATTCCATGTTCGAGCTATTGTAAATAGTGGTGCAATGAACAATGGGATGCATGTGTCTTTTTCAACACTGGTTTCTTCAGGGTATATGCCTAGGAGTGGGTTTGCCGGGCCACATGGTATTCTGAGTTTTTTAAGGAATCTCCATATCATCTTCCATAGTGGCTGTATCAATTTACATTCCCACCAACAGTGCAAGAGTGTTCCCTTTTCTCCACAGCCTCTCCAGCATTTATTGTTTGTTGACTTCTTGATGAGGGCCATTCTGACTGGTGTGAGGTGATATCTCATTGATTTGCATTTCTCCAATAATGAGCGATGTTGAACATCTTTTCATGTGTTTGTTAGCCATCTGTATGTCTTCTTTGGAGAAATGTCTGTTTAGGTCTCTTTCCCACGTTTTGATTGGGTTGTTTGTTTTCCTGGTATTGAGTTGTATGAGCTGCTTATATATTTTGGAAGCTAATCCTTTGTCAGTTGTTTCATTTGCTATTATTTTCTCCCATTCCAAGGATTGTCTTTTCACCTTCCTTATAGTTTCTTCTGCTGTGCAAAAGCTTTTAAGTTTAATCAGGTCCCACTTGTTTGCTTTTGTTTTTATTTCTGTTACTCTAGGAGGTGGGTCATAAAGGATCTTGCTTTGGTTTATGTCATTGAGTGTCCACTTATGTTTTCCTCTAAGAGTTTTATAGTTTCTGGTCTCACATTTAGGTCTTTAATCCATTGGATTCAAATTCATTAGCACTTACTAGTTGTGTGCCTTTGGGAAAATAATATTTCTGGGTCTCAGCTCTTTTACCTTGAAAATAGTAAGGAATGGCCTTAAGACTAAGGCAAAGATTAAATAAGGGAATGCCTGTGAAAGACTTAATATAGCATGTAATACATTTAATAAACACTGTTATGTTACAGTTGTTATCACAACTAAAACTATAAAAGCATAAAAGGATCAGTAGGTAGTTGAGACCGCCATTATTTTTAGACCTGAGAAGTACTGTAGAGGAACCCAGAGCACAGCTTGAAATCTACTGGTCCAGAAGTATAAGAAAGGCAAAGGACCATGTCTCCTGAGCCCAAAGTTCCTACAGTGGTCCCAGATCTTGAGATACTGCCACTTCCATTACAGCCATTACCCAACCAATTTGGTTCAGGTGTGTACTTTGAATGAAGCAATATGAAAAACACTAGCATCAAAACCAAACTACAGGTAGGAATGTTGTGATTATACAAGCTGGACATTCCAATACTTCTTCTTAGAGGCATGATTTTGGACTGTAAAGAAGTAAGGAGAATTGATACGTTGTTTGAAGTCCTGTTGTTATCACTTCACTCCTGGGCAGAATTCTCTGGACTTCTATGAGAAATGTTTATGTTTGTGGTATGTTTGCACAGTCCTGAGTGGGCACCTAGTTGTTGTTCAGCCGCTAAGTCCTGTCTTACTCTTTATGACCCATGGACTCTAATCTGCCAGGTTTATTTGTCCACGGGGTTCTCCAAGTGAGAATATTGGAGAGAGTTGCCATTTCCTTCTCCAGGGAGGCACCTAGTACATCAAGGCCTTGCAGAAATTAAGAATATATGGCTATTGGCCATTCCTTCAAAATGTCAGTTATTTTCAAAACTATTATTTCATCAAACAACACCCATTGTTTTCATCTTAAGGTACAGTCTGGAAATTTAAGACTTCTAATGTGATTCATGGGGTCGCAGAGTCGGACACGACTGAGCAACTGAACTGAACTGAATGTCTAATTTCTTTGTCTCTGATTATCTTAGGAGACACTAATCTCTTCTATATTTACCACATTTTTTCTGGATAAAGATGCTGGTGATAGCCACACTTCTCATAAGAATGGTCAAAATCCTGCCCCTCCTATCCCTCAGTAACTAACCAAGTTTCTTATCTTCTGGGCAAAGCCTTGCTATTTTATCTATGGATTGAATTTATCAATTTCTGGTTTACCTAAAATTGTAGTCTCTCCAAGAAATTGTTCATATCCCTTGTCTTTCATTGTCATTAAATAGTTTGAAGAAGAAATGTGGTCATTTAAATGGAATTTGCCACTGATATACAACCAATTATACTTATCCATGAAACTTGAGTACAACAGGAAACAGAGAAGTGAAAAAAACAGGAAATAGAACTCTCACCAATGTGAAATAAACTATATGCAGCACAAAAGTAATCCATGAAGTTTTAAGACTGTCAAGATGTTAGACATAGAGCTTATGAAATGCTAAATATCTTCTGAGAAACAGACACGAAGAATTAATTCCCTTTGTCTGTAATTATAGGACTAATAAAAATGGAAATGAGCTTAGATGTTTGGGGGTTTTAAAAAACAGATAAGATGCTTGGAGTCTTAGATTTTAAAGGATAGAAAGAGAAAATACTAAATGAAAGATGGAATCTTTTACTTACAGATTCTCTGAATCTCCTACTTGTTCTTCCTGTTTATCCGTCAGAAAAACTTAGGATACGAACAGCAGCAATTAATTATAAAAGCAGCAGGAATAATTTTTTGGTTATTGACTTTTTTCCCTAATATTTCATTGAATTAATTTAGCATACCTTTTACATTTAAAAATATTTCTCTGATCATCAAAATGACATATTTAGAAAAAGCATAAGTTTTTTCTTTTTTTAATCATTTATAATGCCACTACCAGGAAAGGATACTTAGAACATTTTGTACTTCCTTCCTTCTCTTCTTAACTGTCTTAAGAGGCTAGACCATATTGCTTGGCTTTTTAACACATAAGCTTAATTCTGAACATTAATCATTTCTTTATAGTTGGTACCTGTTACCACTGTTTTTAAGGTTTTATTTTGGGTCAAGGTGTCTGGATTTTGTTTTCATTTTCTCTTTAAGCTTTTCACTCGTATGGTAATATTTTGTCTTTTTTATTATTATTCTTGGTCTTCCAGTTTTTTCTGTTCCATTTTTGCCATCTGCTCTTGATGTACATATTCTCCTTGGTCCATGCAACTTGATAACTTGAACTATAATATTAATACTGTCTATTCATGTTTCATGAATCGTTTGAATTAGAGGCTGTTATACATGCCCTTTGTTAATAGGGCTGATGAAAGTAGAATAGAAAGTGGTGACGATAGCATTGATATCTTTCTACAGATAATGTTCAGCAGCTTATCTAGTGGTTGGTTTGGCACAGTTTCCGAGCATTTGAGGTTTAGGTTTTTTCAGTGTTTGTCATGATATTCTGAAATTCTCTTTCAGGACCTAGAAGTTTTACTTAATTGAATTGAGTTGAGTTGAGTTCAGTTCAGTCGCTCAATCGTGTCTGACTCTTTGTGACCACATGAACTGCAGCACACCAGGCCTCCCTGTCCATCACCAACTCCTGGAGTCCACCCAAACCCATGTTCATTGAGTTGGTGATGCCATCCAACCATCTCATCCTCTGTTGTCCCCTTCTCCTCCTGCCCTCAATCTTTCCCAGCATTAGGGTCTTTTCAAATGAGTCAACTCTTCACATCAGGTGGCAAAATTTTTGTAGTTTCAGTTTCAACATCAGTCCTTCCAATGAACACCCAGGACTGATCTCCTTTAGGATGGACTGGTTGGATCTCCTTGCAGTCCAAGGGACTCTCAAGAGTCTTCTCCAACACCACAGTTAAGAAACATCAATTCTTCAGTGCTCAGCTTTGTTTATAGTCCAACTCTCAATTCCATACATGACTAATGGAAAAACCATAGCCTTGACTAGACAGACCTTTGTTGGCAAAGTGACGTCTCTGCTTTTTAATATGCTGTCTAGGTTGGTCATAAATTTCCTTCCAAGAAGTAAAATGTCTTTTAATTTCATGGCTGCAGTCACCATCTGCAGTGATTTTGGAGCCCAGAAAAATAAAGTTAGCCACTGTTTCCTCATCTATTTGCCATGAAGTGATAGGGGGCACCAGAGGGCGGACAGACTGAAATCATAATCACAGGAAACTAGCCAATCTGATCACATGGACCACAGCCGAATGTGGTCCACTGGAGAAGGGAATGGCAAACCACTTCAGTATACTTGCCTTGAGAACCCCATGAACAGTAACAAAGGGCAAAATGATAGGATACTGAATGAGAAATTCCCCAGGTCAGTAGGTGCCCAGTATGCTACTGGAGCTCAGTGGAGAAATAACTATAGAAGGAATAAAGGGATGGAGCAAAAGCAAAACCAGTACCCAGTTGTGGATGTGACCAGTGATAGAAGCAAGGTCCGGTGCTGTAAAGAGCAGTATTGCATAGGAACCTGGAATGTTAGGTCCATGAATCAAGGCAAATTGGAAGTGGTCAAACAGGAGATGGCAAGAGTGAACGTTGACATTCTAGGAATCAGTGAATTAAAATGGACTGGAATGGGTGAATTTAACTCAGACGACCATTATATCTACTACTGTGGGCAGGAATCCCTTAGAAGAAATGGAGTAGCCATCATGGTCAACAAAAGAGTCCGAAATGCAGTACTTGGATGCAATCTTAAAAATGACAGGATGATTTCTGTTCGTTTCCAAGGCAAACCATTCAATATTACTGTAATCCAGGCCTATGCCCCAACGAGTAGTGCTGAAGAAGCCGAAGTTAATCGGTTCTATGAAGACCTACAAGACCTTTTAGAACTAACACCCAAAAAAGATGTCGTTTTCATTATAGGGGACTGGAATGCAAAAGTAGGAAGTCAAGAAACACCTGGAGTAACAGGCAAATTTGGCCTTGGAGCACGGAATGAAGCAGGGCAAAGGCTAATAGAGTTTTGTCAAGAGAACGCACTGGTCATAGCAAACACCCTCTTCCAACAACACAAGAGAAGACTCTACACATGGACATCACCAGATGGTCAACACCGAAATCAGATTGATTATATTCTTTGCAGCCAAAGATGGAGAAGCTGTATACAGTTAGCGAAAACAAGACCAGGAGCTGACTGTGGCTCAGATCACGAACTCCTTATTGCGAAGTTCAGACTTAAATTGAAGAAAATAGGGAAAACCACTAGACCATTCAGATATGACCTCAATCAAATCCCTTATGATTATACAGTGGAAGTGAGAAATAGATTTAAGGGACTAGATCTGATTGATAGAGTGCCTGATGAACTCTGGACGGAGGTTCGTGACATTGTACAGGAGACAGGGACCAAGACCATCCCCATGGAAAAGAAATGCAAAAGAGCGAAATGGCTGTCTGAGGAGGCCTTACAAATAGCTGTGAAAAGAAGAGAGGCGAAAAGCAAAGGAGAAAAGGAAAGATACAAGCATCTAAATGCAGAGTTCCAAAGAATAGCAAGGAGAGATAAGAAAGCCTTCCTCAGTGATCAATGCAAAGAAATAGAGGAAAACAACAGAATAGGAAAAACAAGAGAGCTCTTCAAGAAAATTAGAGATTCCAAGGGAACATTTCATGCAAAGATGGGCTCGATAAAGGACAGAAATGGTATGGACCTAACAGAAGCAGAAGATATTAAAAAGAGGTGGCAGGAATACACAGAAGAACTGTACAAAAAAGATCTTCACGACCAAGATAGTCACGATAACGTGATCACTGACCTAGAGCCAGACATCTTGGAATGTGAAGTCAAGTGGGCCTTAGAAAGCATCACTACGAACAAAGCTAGTGGAGGTGATGGAATTCCAGTTGAGCTATTTCAAGTCTTGAAAGATGATGCTGTGAAAGTGCTGCACTCAATATGCCAGCAGATTTGGAAAACTCAGCAGTGGCCACAGGACTGGAAAAGGTCAGTCTTCATTCCAATCCCAAAGAAAGGCAATGCCAAAGAATGCTCAAACTACCGCACAATTGCACTCATCTCACACGCTAGTAAAGTCATGCTCAAAATTCTCCAAGCCAGGCTTCAGCAGTATATAAACCGTGAACTCCCAGATGTTCAAGCAGGTTTTAGAAAAGGCAGAGGCACCAGAGATCAAATTGCCAACATCCGCTGGATCATGGAGAAAGCAAGAGAGTTTCAGAAAAACATCTATTTCTGCTTTATTGACTATGCCAAAGCCTTTGACTGTGTCGATCACAATAAACTGTGGAACATTCTGAAAGAGATGGGAATCCCAGACCACCTGACCTGCCTCTTGAGAAACCTGTATGCAGGTCAGGAAGCAACAGTTAGAACTGGACATGGAACAACAGACTGGTTCCAAATAGGAAAAGGTGTACGTCAAGGTTGTATATTGTCACCTTGCTTATTTAACTTATATGCAGAGTACATCATGAGGAACGCTGGGCTGGAAGAAGCACAAGCTGGAATCAAGATTGCCGGGAGAAATATCAATAACCTCAGATATGCAGATGACACTACCCTTATGGCAGAAAGTGAAGAGGAACTCAAAAGCCTCTTGATGAAAGTGAAAGAGGAGAGTGAAAAGGTTGGCTTGAAGCTCAACATTCAGAAAACAAAGATCATGGCATCTGGTCCCGTCACTTCATGGGAAATGGATGGAAAAACAGTGGATACAGTGTCAGACTTCGTTTTTTTGGGCTCCAAAATCACTGCAGATGCTGATTGCAGCCATGAAATTAAAAGACGCTTGCTCCTTGGAAGGAAAGTTATGACCAACCTTGATAGTATATTAAAAAGCAGAGACATTACTTTGCCAACCAAGGTCCGTCTAGTCAAGGCAATGGTTTTTCCCGTGGTCATGTATGGATGTGAGAGTTGGACTGTGAAGAAGGCTGATCGCCGAAGAATCGATGCTTTTGAACTGTGGTGTTGGAGAAGACTCTTGAGAGTCCCTTATACTGCAAGGAGATCCAACCAGTCCATTCTAGAGGAGATCAATCCTGGATGTTCATTGGAGGGACTGATGCTGAGGTTGAAACTGCAATACTTTGGCCACCTCATGCGACGAGTTGACTCACTGGAAAAGACTCTGATGCTGGGAAAGGTTGGGGGCGGGAGGAGAAGGGGACGACGGAGAATGAGATGGCTGGATGGCATCACCGACTCGATGGACATGAGTTTGAGTGAACTCCGGGAGTTGGTGATGGACAGGGAGGCCTGGCGTGCTGTGATTCATGGGGTCGCGGAGAGTCGGACACGACTGAGCGACTGAACTGAACTGAACTGATGGGGCCAGATGCCATGATCTTCGTTTTCTGAATGTTGAGCTTTAAGCCCACTTTTTCACTCTCCTCTTTCACTTTCATCAAGAGGCTCTTTAGTTCTTCTTCACTTCCTGCCATAAGGGTGGTGTCATCTGCACATCTGAGGTTATTGATATTTCTCCCCGCAATCTTGATTCCAGCTTGTGCTTCTTCCAGCCCAGCATTTCTCATAATGTACTCTGCATATAAGTTAAATAAGCATGGTGACAATATAAAGCCTTGATGTACTCCTTTTCCTATTTGGAACCAGTCCGTTGTCCCATGTCCAGTTCTAACTATTGCTTCCTGACTTGCATATAGGTTTCTCAAGAGGCAGGTTTATCAGGTGGTCTGGTATTCCCATCTCTTTCAGAATTTTCCACAGTTTGTTGTGAGTTACTGGTGGCTTCAAATTTATGGAAAAAATCTGTTGATTGCATTTAATATCTTAGCAGAATCATTTCCAGAAAAGTTAAATGTTGGCAAGCTTAATTTATAACCATGACATTAATGTTTCAAAACATTAGTTCTGAGTTTTCTTCTGGATGAACTGATAAGGTATATAAATTTAGGAAATTTGGGTGAACAAAGTTTTACTGCTTCTCCTATAAACTGATTTTCAATTGTTATTAATGTTTGGGAAAATATGTTAGTCCATGTGGTAAATTGTCTTCCCTGGTGGGTCAGAAGATAGAGAATCTCCCTGCAATGTGCGAGACCTGGGTTAGATCCCTGAGTCGGGAAGATCTCTGGGAGGAGGGCATAGCAACTCACTCCAGTATTCTTGCCTGGAGAATTCCTGGCAGGCTACAGCCCATAGAGTTGCAGAGAGTCAGACAGGACTGAGCAACTAACACTTTCACTTTCATGTGTTAAATTACTCAGGTTAGTGTTTGCATTTTAGGGTGAACTCCATAAATTGATACCCAGAGTACAATTAAGCTGCTTTTTGATATAATCTTTCTTTTCCAAATGATATTATTAGGCAAGTCATTCCATAACCATTTAGAGTACTATTCCACCTTCTTTACTGATAAGAAATGTCTGCTCACAGTGGCCTCTTGAAAGTATAATTTATTAGACTTATATAAGACATTAAAAGTTTGTCCTTTGTGTAGTCTCTATGGTGTTTTCACAGTTCTTCAAACATTGTCTTTGCAAGTAGAGTGATGGTATTACAGCAAAAATCACCTCCTTAAGATTTAAAAGAAAATGATGCTCAGGAGGCCAGTGGCTAAGAGTCTTTTGAATTTGGCCATAGTGACTTGATTAGCTGCAACATTTGACTTTGGACCTATGGTGTTTAGAAGGCCATAAAATACACTTTCCCCCCAACAACAGAGCATTTAGAGCATAGAGACCATTGACAGAAATGTCCTGCTGATGTTATTGGTCATATAGGAAGATATGTAAATGGTGTTTTGGTTCCTTAACGTTTCCTAATTATATAGATAGTCTGGCTCTGGATTTTGAGCTCCAGTGTAGAGTCAAAGGATATAGAAAAGTTGTACACACTGCTGTTTTTAAAAATGGATAACCAACAAGGACCTACTGTATAGCACAGGGAATTCTGCTCAATGTTATATGGCAGCCTGGATGGGAAAGGAGTTTGGGGGAGAATGGAAAAATTTGTATGTATGGCTGAGTCCGTTCACTGTTCACCTGAAACTATCAAACCACTGTTAATTGTCTATACTTCAAAACAAAGCAAAAAGTTAAAAAATGGACAGATGAATTTCAGAAGACATTAAGGAACAGAAGCACTGAAGCCGACTTTTATTGAGAAAGAGCATAATTTTTACAAAAATTTTTGATATGGCTATTCTTCATAGAGGCCAAAATCTGGGTGTATCAAAATGTTAAAGAGAGATTTAAAAAACGGGAAAAATATTCTGAACACTTTCTCCCCAGTACTTGGGTAGGTACATGAGGAACTGGAGGAAATTAGGGAAAGGCCCACCTAGTATCAAATCATGTGGATGCATTTACAAATAAAGAAAACCGATCAAAATGAGAAACATCCAATAATACTAAATTAATGTGTCTAGTGTATATGGCATTCAGTAAAATTCAAACAGAATATAATTAATCTCCTTTTTGAAAAAAAAATTAGTTTAAAAGGATGGTATAAAAAAAGACAGATGGAGGAAACTTCAATATTTGTATAGCACAAGGCTGCTCTATTATTCAGACTTTGTGGTTCAGTAGAATACATTATTTCAAATGTATGTTGATTAGAAAATTCCTTGTTAATTATGGTTTTACTTGAAATTTTAAACACCAAGTTACTCATTATTGGTATAATTTCATCAGAGCCTATTTTTAGTCCTCATAAGAGAAATCACAGTAACTTTGGAACTCACTAATAATAAATAAAGGGTCTTCTCTTCTGTTAACGCTAATATTTTCTGCTTAGTATTTTAAATGAAACCTTCAAATGATTTTCAAGTATCTTAGCTGTGAATGTAACTTTCATGCTCATTTGAATCACAGAAGCCCGCCAGCATTTAAGGACTTTTTTAAAGGCAAAAAGGTTATATATCATGAAAAGGAAACATTTTTAGTTCATCTAGAATAATCCTGTTGCATAACTTGGAAGGGGAAATTAGCTTTTCCTATTATGACTCTACTTGACAAATACTACTTTAAAGAGTTCTTGGAAATATCTTGAAAACCTTCGAGGCAGGCATGATATATAAACTGACATAAGGAATTCGAATGATTTCCCACTGTTATGCAGACATTTTCTTCTACTTTTTTCCTCTGGCTGATCTAATTATTAAATTGACATGAGGGATTGATAGAAAATAAAATTTAACCGTGTGTGTACATGGGAGAAATCAGGGAAAAGCGAGTAACAGAGAAACATCAGAATGGTGGAAGCCTTCTTGTTAAATACCATCCTCAACTAAAGACAAGAGAGGATGTTGAGGGTAGTGGTTTAGGACTTCAAAGGAGAGGAAGGCAATTGATTTGGAGATGGTAAAGCAAATGTTGATAGGCAAATGTTGCTGGGTCTGTGAGAAACAGTGGGGAGGGGAGGAGTTTAACAGACTTTGCCAGGTTCCCCTCTGTCACCAAGTGACCCACCTACTTCATATTATTGTGTCTCCTGATGACTCCCTTCCTGGAACAGGTCCTCTATCTATACTCTTTAGGCAGTTAGAGGGAAGCTCAATGTTTCTTCCTGAGTTTTTGGGTCTTGATTGTTTTCAGCTCAAAATAACCCACATGCCAAAGAGAAATTTTGGGGTGACACATTTTGTTCCCCTATATCACCTTGCCTTTCAACCTCCTCCTCCCCCTAATTCTAGCACAGACTCCACTTATCATGGCAGGCTAGCATAGGGACAAGGGGTATGAATCTTAGAGCCAAGTTTGAAAGACCGCTCTGTTGCTTGGGTATTTACCCTGAGCAAGTTACTTAACTCAGGTGAATATAAACTTCTAAAATGAAACACTGTGGAATTAAATAAATAATGTGTAGTATTAGATAGATATTCAATAAATGTTTGAACTTAGCCTTTTTAAAGGGAACAAGTTGACAGAAGAGGGATACAGACTTTGAAAGAGGAAAATCAAAAGCACCTGAAGAAATAGCTGTGTTTTTTGTCCATTGATTCTGTCACCTTCTCCTTATCCAGGTGACCGCCAGCCTGGCTTATCTGCTTTATATCTTCTCTCTCCTTATGGGTAACAGTGACCTCTAGTCTCTAACCTGTTACATGTACCCTTGACATGGATATACTGATGCTGAAAGATTGGCCTCCCTGCACTGATGCTGAATTGAATCTCAGAGACAGTTTGTGTGAAGTAGGAAAGAATGGCTTTATTGCTTTGCCAAGTAAAGGGGAAGCAGTAGGTTCCTGCCCTCAAAAACTGTGTGTCCCGACTGGGAGGATCTGATGAGGAGTTTCACAGCAATAGTTCAAGGCTGTGGTCTCTGACAAGGTTAGTTCTTTAATCTTGTCTCAGGTGGTTAGTCTCCTAATGATTTCCTCTGGTCCCTTTAATCTTGCCTCCAGTAGGTTTTTTTTTGGGAGTGGGGGGTGGGAGACGGGATTCTCTTCCTTTGAGTAGCAACTGTTTGAATCTACCCTTTGGAACTTGAGGAAGGTGATGAAGACTGGAGTTGAGCCTATAAGAAATGGGGGACAAAAAGGCTTTTCATGCCCAGGAGCCCTGCAGGGTCCTTCTAGGTTTCTATCCCAAATTAATTTCATTACTTTTTATCCTTTCTAAAAGAGGCATCTGGTTATACATAACTCACTTTGACTCCCCAATATAATATAACCTACCATGATCCCCACTAGTGACTTCTACCTCCCACATCTCACCTAGGCAAGGCAACATGGTGTGGGAATAAGACATCAGAGTTAGCTCAAGTGGGTTGAGTGCTAACTTTACTTTCTCAACACCACCACCAAAAAAGAGCATTGTTCATCAACCAGTTATACAAGGGTTAAGTTGCAACTAACTGCAGTCACCTACTAGAAAATGCATTCTTAAAGGAATTTAGGATTAAAAAAAAAAATAGAGGTACACTGTGCTTTGGATAAACTGACCTTGGATAGTTAGATGCATGTCTCAGGAAGAACTGTAATGACCCCAGGTTCTTGCATCTTCCCACACAGTGAAATCATTAACTTGAGGTATCTGTTCTCTGTGATTAAGTGTAATATTTTACCAGGATATATGCTTGACTTTCTTAGTATTTCTTAGTCAAAAAATTTGTATGTATACTGGCTTCTCTTCAGAAAAGTTCCTCAGAACCCTCTCCCAAACCATAGTCCTCAGTAAAACCCTGACTAAAAACTGAAGCAGCTTTCATACTGTACATTTTAAAGTCAACAGGGCTTACTGGTATCCTCATTCATAAAACAGAGACAATAAGGCACATCTCATGTGTTGCAGTGAGGCTTAAATAAGATAATATATCAAGTGCAGAGTGTTTTGACAAATAAAAATATAAAATCAATAAATGGTGATTATTATGGCTTCGTGTGTTCAGACAACCATCTTAATTATCCCATGACTGGAGAAACAGAAATTTTTAAGGTTAACTGAACACTTTCTGTTTTGTTCCTTTGTGCTGGATATTATTTCCATTTAGAATGATTTCCACGTAAGAATGTCTTTTGATCAAATGTATGCCGGTTAAACTCATACTTGTTTTTATAGGTTACAATGAATTTCTTCCTCCTTTGTTCTAATCCCGTCACTGTTGTTATCCCATTCTGAGTGGGGATAATGTCTCCTATACTAAATTGTCCGGTCTTTATAGGTATAAGCTATATCTTAATTTACTTTTTCCACATTTCTACTTTTTTTTTTTGTCTATTTCTCTGGGAAGCTTCCACTGAATTACCTAGAGGTTGGAGACTGGAATGAAGAATTCAATTTGTGACAGCCTTCAAGGATGTTGGTTTCTTAGAAGCTAAAATAGTGTTGTGCAGGCATTCCTGCAACTCTACCGTGAAGATTTCTTAATAATGGTGTTTTTGAAATACCTTTTACTCCTTCTTAAGGCTCCATAAGACTCCTCTGCAGAGTCTTAAGCAATCTGAAGTAAGAATCTGCAGATATCATGACAACGTTTGCCTTTATACACTCTGGTTTTTACAATACTTTTGAAGGTTTCCCCCCCTCTTGATATCTGGCTAATTTGGAAAACTAATAATCTAAGCAAATTAAGAAGCAAGACTTTTCTTTGACCCATGGAAATAGAGGAGGAGTATGACTTAGCAGCAACAGCAGCAGCTGTAACATAATTATTCTTCTAAGCTTTGTTTTCATCTTACTGCACTTGTGACTCAGAAAATATTGTTGATGCATGAAATGATAAGGTCAGAGTAATTCTGATAGATGAGCTGAGTGAACTTGCTAATGATGTGAAACCTTTACTTGAAGTAGGCCATGGCATGAAAGAGAAGTCAGTAATATGATTTCAACCTGGACTTACCTTGTTGATGCTTTTATAAGGACAAGCACATTGCCAAACTGCTAACCTTTCAGTCCTGTTTGCAGTCTCTGCCTACAAAATTAATTATTGTCTTTAACTAAAGGCCATCTACTTCTCTGGACTCTTAAAGAGAAAGCACTTATTTCTTTTATTTTTTAATGTATACTCTATGTCAATCAAATTTTTACTGAGCACCTACTATTTTTAAGTTCATGTGAGACTCACTACTTAATACAGAGTTCCTCTATGAATTAACCCTGAGTACTTAGGAATATGCTCTCTAAATTATATCACTTAAGTTGACTGAACAAAGAATGCTTTCCAAATCTAAATTGTGATGTCTTTTTTTATTTGCTTTGCACAGAAACTCATAGCTTTTTCTGTATTGGAAACATTTTTTACCATTGCCATTGTTCTTTTATTTGTAAGTTCCCCAGCTTGATCAAGCATATGGCTTTTTTCTCTTAAAGACAGAGATAATTACAATTGATTAACAAAGAGGAATATGTACCAATAATATTCAGTGTATGGATGCAAAATTAAAACTGGATTATTAGGCAAGCTAAGCTTAATGCTGCCTCGTGTTATTAAGGAATACAGCTAACATTTCTCTTAGACAAATGGAAAATCTAATACCTGCTTTCACTCAAGGTTTGTAGTGAAATTGACTTTCCTAATACTGAGGTGCCTTTTCAGCCATGTTATTAGACACAAAAATATCTTTTTTAATAAAGGAAAAACAGTGTCCTGGTTATCCTCTTTAAGTTTTTGGTTGACTATCGTTACATTTAATAAATACCTGGAACATTTCGGTTGGGGTTCCAGTGATTGGAAAGAAACCAGTTGAAATTATTCCCAGGGTTAGTGGACAACAAGGTTCCTGCCTTGAGAATTTTCTTGTTTTGAATAACGAATCTCCCTCTGAAGATAGTTAGACACTTCTCATTTGCAGTAAGCGCCTGTGTACCAGATCTTGGAAGTAATTAGATTGCTTCATAGCTTAGTTTCACAAGCCTCACTCAGTATATGGATTCTTAAATAAACAATAAGGAAATTATATTACAAAGAATGACAGCCCACATACAAATCCCCTAGTATAATAAAAAGTGATTAAAAGTGTTGTTCAAGTGAGGGAAGATTCCTGAGCATAGGCTTACCAGGCTCTGCTGAAATGGCTGTCACTAAACAAATATCGGAACACGTTAAATTACATGGTTTGCCTTCATTTTTATTAATATTTTTTTGTACATCTTGTGAGCTGGAAAGGGGTTTCTTAGTAAACAAAGAGGGCATGGGGGACACTTTTTGTTTTCCCCTTTCAGGATTGATATGAGCTATGTTCATACATTTTTATGCCTGGAAGAATTGTTCCTAGGGGTGTCCTGTTACATCTGAAGTGTGCTAGAGTGTGACCGTCTATGATGTTAGCAGCTATTCACACCTGGTAATAATACACTTCAAGACAGGGGCTCTCCCCAGCTAGGCTTCCCTGCAGGCAGCAGTTTTCATGAGAACTAGAAGGTTTTTTCCCCCTTCTTTTTGCATCACAAATATGCCAGTTATCCTCATTATCCTCTATAGGAAACAGACTTCCCTGTAGTTCAAATGGTAAAGAATCTGCCTGTGAGCCAGGAGACCAGGGTTCAATCCCGGGTTGCGAAGTTCCTCTGGAGAAGGGAATGGCAATCCACTCCAGTATTCTTGCCTGGAGAATTCCATGGACAGAGAAGCCTGGCGGGCTACAGTCTGTGGGGTCGCAAAGAGTCGGACACAACTGAGTGACTAACATACACACATCCTCATTATCAGCCTCTCCCTCCAGTTTCTTGAAACCCCTCTCCAAGTCACTGCCATTGATTTTTAATGCTTAAGTACATATTTAAAATACACTAAGTTTTGCCAGAGGTTTGATTGGAGGTTGACATTTCCACTCTTTTTGGCCTTTGAATGGCTACCTACCACTAGCCCGATGTTTTTTGAGTAATCTCAAAAATTGAAGTATCTTTTTGGAGAAAAATGACCCACTCTCTATTAGGTGATCCTTTCCTTTAAGGACTAGTGAAGCCTTAAATTTCAAGTCAATGTTGATTAAGGAATTATTGAGATTAATTAGTATTCCTTGACATCCCCACAATTAAAGGTACACTGGCTTGAAACAATTTCATGCTCATTTACCAAAAGGCTTTTACTTCCTAAATCCTTTAATTCAATTCACCAGTTCTCACTATTTTGCAACTCTGTAATTCTTAAATTCTATACTGTGGTGGTTACTTTTTTCTTTAGAATATTGTTCTTCAAAGGTTGAATTGTCTTCAAATTCCAATTAATATTCCGTTTATCATAAGGCTTTTCACTTTTTTCCACATTTGTTAAAAAGCATCATTAGATCTTGGGAGAATATTAGAGCGCATTTGTTAGATACAAGGAGTATGTTCATTGGTAATTTGATTTCGATGGTTGTAAAGGAAAAGGCAAAAGGTAAAGTTAAAAGTGCACAAACTTGATAAATGCTGTCAAGTCAGAAACATCTATTCAAATCATTAAAAGCAAAAACCTTAGACTATTTGGAATTTGAACTAAAACTTGAAAGTTCTGAATTCCTATATTCATAATTTAAAAAAGATACATTGAAAAATTAGGAATTTCAATTTTCTTTAATATATTTTTTAAATAAATAATTAATTTTCAGCAACACTAGATCTTCATTGCCATGTGTGGGCTTCTCATTGCAGTGGCTTCTCTTGTGGAGCACAGGCTCTCATGTGGGCTCAGTAATTGTGGCTCATGGGCTTAGTTGCTCCATAGCATTTGGAATCTTCCTGGACCAGGGTTCTAACCTGTGTCTCCTCATTGACAGGCAGATTCTTATGCATTGCACCACCAGGGAAGTCTGTGACATCTTTCTTCTAGGTTAAATTATAATTTACCAGGCAATTTTGAGTTTGGGAGTTTGGTTTTTTTTTGAAAGGAGAGTGATATTTTTGAGACTTTACTTTTATTAATGCATAAGCATCTTGAAGCATAGAATTGTACTTGGCAAGTATGAACTCCAGTATCAAATAAAATAAATATTAGCACAAAGTAGAAGCTAGTAGGAATCAGAGACATGACATGAAAAATTAATAGGAAGCTGTGGGTAGTTGAAGTTAGCAAGGCTCCCAGTGATTCCTGACTCCCCAGGTTTACACCCTTGTATCATCCTCTCCCTGTGAGTTATAGGCTGGATCTAGTGACTATTTTCTAATAAATAGAATAGAGAGAAAGTAAAGGCAGATCCAGACCTATCTGAAAATGGTTCAAGCTAATGTTAGGATGAGGAACTCATTTAAGCAATGGGGAAAAGCTAAGTCAAAAAACTACCTGGACAATAGAATTCATGACTAATTGGCATACAATTTCTGGGAGCATATCCTTGCCAAAAAAACCAGAAAAGTGTAATTGGAACCAAATTAGAGATCACATTATGACCGTTATCATGAATTTATAATAAAAAAGTATTTGAGTTATTCTTTTTTCCACTGCTAATATTTGGGGACCACAGATAGAAACAGCTGAATGTCTCTACCATATTAATAGAATTTTAAAAATTGACAAACATGTTTACTTTTCATTCAACTACCATTTATTCAGCACACATTTCCTATCAGCTATTGATAGTACTGATACATTGTTCTAGGATTAATACTAGATGGGAAGTGGGAAAATTCTCACCCTCTTATGTGAATTATTCACAATACTTACTGTAAGTACCAAATCAGCTCTGGTTGACCTAGTGAGCTGTAGATGCAATCTAGCTTAAACATATGGAATACTGATAGCAATATGAATGGTTTTTTAAAATACTGATTATTGTAGTAGTGAACCTTATTTAATAGTATATGGAGCTTGAGCTTTGCATACAATATTTTAACATGAAAATTCTCAAGATGTGCTCTTTTTGATCATAATAAATTTTCAAGTGGGCTATAAGATTTAATTCCTTGTTATTGCCCTTTAAGAGCTTTTAGATAAAAGCTAAATTGATATAACAGTAGGAAAACATTTTAATAAAAACTTCCTTAGCATCAGAAGTGTGGAGAAGTCACTACATTTCAGGAGTTAGATTTTCTTTCTGAATATAATTAGAACACATTTTCCTTGCTGACAGCAGTACTATAAGTCAACACTACAGTAGACTTTGACCTCTATATTTAGTGTTAGATTCTGTTTGTGCAAACCTTGACTCTAAGTTGAAATATAATCCTCTTTTGATGTGTTTAACAAGGATTATAATCTTTGAATCTCCTACCCAAAACCAAGCACAACATAAACTAGACTAGAGACTAAAAATATTTGCCTGGAGTCCCCACACAAAGCTCTCTGTAGCTTAGACTTAGACCTTTATGGGCTCCCTGTGTTCATCTTTTCGCTGGTTATCCCAGAGTTTCAGGCTGTTTTCTTCTCCCTACTTGTCCTCTTCTGGTTCTTTAATATGTTGAGAATGGGATGTGATCTTTTCACTCTTCTATTTCCATTCCAGACAAGAAGCACAGGGGTCTGTTTCTTTTAAGATATTCCCACTCATCCTCATCACTGAGGGGAAATGGAAGGGAAAAAATAAATCTGCCATTGGCAAATGGTCAAGGTATTCTGAGTCATTGTGCTTGACAGAGTTACCTACATTCATTGAAAAAAATCATTTGAATGGCTTTCCTGCCATGTGTCAGGCATTCTGCTAGGCACTGAGTATACAAAGATAAGAGTCAACTAGCCTTCAGGGACTTTAGCACAGAGTGTAAATAACACAGCAGTTACTGCACAATATGATAAGGACACAGAAAGAGCGGAGCACAGAAGCGGGGAGCAGTTGGTGATTAACCTTTGGGCACAAGGGATAGGCACACCAGGGAGAAGAATTTGTGTGGACAGAAACACATAGACAAGAAAGAACATGATGAGTTTAGGAACTATAATAGTTGAGGATGTGAAGGGCACCATGTTGAGCAATGAGGCACGGTGGGTAGGCATGACTTTCTAAATCACTGGTAATCAAATTAGCGGTATCAATATCTCTTGGAAGTTTATTAGAAAAGCACATTTTCAGTCACTCCAGATCTCCTGATAGGAACTGATCTAATCAGCCTTCCAGGTTCTTGATCCCACTAAACTTAAAGAAAAAAAAAAAAAAACTCACATGCTAGTAGGAGTTAAAGATTTCTTTTTCTCTTAAAGCCAATGGATTTTTAAACGGGGAAATGCCATTTGTCGAACTTGACTTTTATCGAAAGAGCTATCTGGAAGCACTGTGGAGAATAAATTAGTGCACATTTGATGATGGCTGCAGGAATAAGACGGATGGAGGGTCAGGAATAAAATTGGATAATGCTTAAAAGGCTGTTGCAATAAGTCAGGTGAAAAGTAACAAGGCAGTTACAAGCTGAAGAGTTGTAATGAGTAAGAATTTGAAAAATATTCAATAGCAACTTAAGTCATTTTCACATGATTAAGGGAAATTCTAATGCCACTTACTATCATTCAACTGAATATGGGCTCATTAATCATCACTACCCCTCTGAAGACTGGCCCTGCTTTTAGTGATGGCACTGGAACTTTTCCTTCCAAGAGTAATCAAAGTGTCAGAGTTCCTCCTGCACAAGTGGTCAGTGTCTTTTCGGCACAAGATGAAACAGTTAGTTAGGCTGCTGCCATGGTATCTAGACAAGATTACATCAGAGTATTTCCTCTGACCTTGAGCCAAAATTCACTTTACCATCTGACTCATTTGAACAAAGTTAACATTTATAACAGAGGATTGTCTTTAAGATATAAACAATGATTTTATTATTTCTTTGATTCTATAATAAAAAAAAATAGGGATTATTTAGCAACTCTTCCAGTGGTTCTACATTTGTGGTCCTTGCACAATAGATGAGTGATTTACTACATGTACTGATATATATTTGGTGTGTACTCTAATGAACTAACCTAAGTAAAAGTTATCTGTTTTGCAGCTTACATGAAAGTGTAAGTCACTCAGTCGTGCCTGACTCTTTACAACCCCATGAATAGTCCATGGAATTCTCCAGGCCAGAATACTGGAGTGTGTTCCCTTCTCTAGGGGATTTTCCCAACCCAGGGATCGAACCCAGGTCTCCCGCATTGCCGGCGGATTCTTTAAGATAAGGTTTAAGACAGGATTCAATAATCATTCAGTGTCACCAGTATATACTGAGTACTCCTCTGTGTCAGGTACTGTGCTTAGTACTTTATTATTCAATCCTCAAAACATGTTTATGAAATATTACAATTTTCATTCTAGTGTATTTTTCATACAAATGAAGAATTTGAGGAATAAAAAAGCTAACTAATCTGTCACTTCTAATAAGAAGCTGAGACTGTTCAAGCTTCAGAACAGTCAAAAAGGAAGTCAAGGAAAGCACTGCCCATTTTTTATGAATCATTCTGAGAATAAGTTTTCATGACATTATTGTGCAAGGTGCAAGAAATGCACAATATATTATTGGTGGAAATATAAACTAATATGTTCTTCTTTTCAGGAAGGCAGTTGAGCTGTGCTTAACTAGGTAGAAGCATAAAAATCTACCATCTGAAACAGGGACTCAACTTTTAGGAACCTAGTCTGGAAGTAATCTGAGATGCAACAAATAAATATATATAGATGATACATACATAAATAAATACATGTAGATGATTTTCAGAAATATTTAAAGTTGAAAACCAATATGAAACAAAGACAGGCTCTGGCAGTTATTCAAATATTTTAAATATTTGATATAAACATATCATTTATATGAAATATATTGAAACAAACTTTAAAGATTTATTTTTATATAGTAAGTATACATATTTAATAACCTACAAAATGTTTGGCATTGAGAAAAAAACAATACTAAAACATATACAAGTAGATAAAAATGGAAAAAAATGTGGCATAACAAAAGAAACTCATGAAAATATTAATTATGGATGAAATTGTTGGTAATTAAATTATTTGCCTTTACATTATTTCTCTATTTTTAGAGTTTTCTGTAACAAAAAATAAAAACAAAAAGCAACAACAACAATAAAAAATATTGTTTTAGGCCTGTGGGCCACAACTACTGAAGCCCTCACCCAGAAACAAAAAAATAAAAATTCTCTTAAAATCAGAAATAATGCCCTATTTAATAACTAGTCCATGATATATATTATTATTTCATGAAAGAAAAAATAGCTGTATTGTATATATGAGTTAGTATATGGGAACTTTCTTACAATTTTCTATTTCCAACATGAAAAAATTAATAAAGTGATCATCTTGGAAGCAGAAAGTAGCCAGTTCATATTTGAGCAAATCAGGATGAGGAATTGAATAGAAATTAATATTGAATGATTTCTGATATGGTTTTGAAGCCAAATTGAGATATTCTAAGCATCTTAGATCTAGTAAGTTCAAATTTAAAAAAAAAAATTATAAAAACAACAGTGGCACAATGGATACGACTTCCCTGGTGGCACAGTGGATAGGAATCTGCCTGCCAATGCAGGGGATGTGGGTTCAATCCCTGGTCTGGGAGGATTCCACATGCCAGGGAGCAACTAAGCTGTGGGCTACAACTACTGAAGCCTCCACACTCTAGGTACTAGGAATCAAACTACTGAGCCTGTGTGCTGCAACGGGAGATGCCACCACGAGAAGCTCATGCACCACCGCAAAGAGTAGCCCCCGCTCACTACAGTTAGAGAAAGCCTGTGCAAGTAACGAAGACCCAGCACAGACAACAATAAATAAACTATGAGAAGATAGCAATGGCTGATGGATACATAATGTTCTCTGTGTTCCAGGAACTGTTGTAAGAAATATCCCAAGTATTAACTCATGAAGTATAACAATCTAAGAGATAAGGAAAAGATGAGGAAACTGAAGCACAGAGATATTAAGTCACTTCACTCACCATCAGTTTTAGACCCAGAATTTGAACTCAAATACTCTGACTTTAACACATGTGCCCTGTTCATTAAAATACACAACTTCTCAACTACAGTCAGCTCTGAGGCAGGTATTAAACTGATCCTCAGAAAACCTAGCCTGATGATATGGCACCTTGGGAATCCTTCTAAGTGATTTCAAAGATGGGAATGTGTAAGACAGTCATGAAGTTACAGGATCAGTCTGATTAATTCCTTGCATCATTGATTCAGTAGATGATTTAGGAGAGATTATTTTTATATTGCATGTAGATATAGTGTTAGTAGAATATAAAAATACAAATTTTAAAATAAAGTGATGGACTTCAGAAAATGTCTTAGTCATTTTGAGGTATGCTGCCAGAACTCAGTAATCCCAGGGATAGAATTCCTTGTCCTTTGCCGTTAAATACTTTGGTGGGAAAGATGCTAAAGTGGGAAAACTTGAGAAGTATGGGTTAAAATGAATGAATGCTGGCAAAACTGTAATATTTCCCAGGATTAAAAAAGTGGAATTATAAAAATTAAAGAAACTGTAAGAATCATCAATTCCATTTACTGATGAGGAAACAGCTAGAGAAAGTCAATGACTTATTCCAACCTTTTTAAACGATTCTGAACATTACTGTGCCTACTACCTGGATCTTCATATTCTTACTGCGTTGTCCAGCTGCCTCTAAGTTATTGAAAAAGATGAAGTATACCTCAGGCTATATTACATTTTTAAAAATAAATTAGCAATAGTTTTTACATCATGAATGAACAAGAAATTCAGCTGGAATTAGGTAGAAGGCATAATAGATGACTATAAAGTTTGAAAGCATTTATCGTCCTATAAAATCACGCTGAATGGACTGCAACTAATGTTTTGTTACTCTTAGGTTGTGCAATCTCAACTTCAGAGAGAAATCATCCTATTTTTATTTCCTTTTCTCTTCTAAATACCTATCCCTAGCAAAAATTTTCCTGGGGAAAGAACCAGCATTTCATGATACTAAACACTGTACAGGTACTTAACAAAATTTCAATTTAACACATACTTATGCTCTTCTCTGGTCTAAAAGAGGTCAATTTAATCTCTTAGCCTCATTTTGCTCAGCCATGATGTGAGCATGCTTAAAAATGGAAGCAGGGAGACTTTATTCATTTTAATATTTCTATCATATGAATATTAGTTCCAAGAAATCTTGAGTATGGACTGATGAAATTAGTGGAACAAGTTGAATAAAATTCTTCATCTAGAAGTCTTTATGTTTAGAGAAATAGACGTTAACTTTTAGAATATCTTTAGAGTTTTAATTTTTCTTGTTTCTTAGAATAAATACTAATAATCAATATAGCAAAATATTCCAGTTTGAAAAGCCAGCGTCAATGCTCTACTTCAACACAGAACTTTGAATGATCATTTGTAATTGATCTAGAAAACCATCAGTGGAAAATCACATAATTAAGAGTCCAAATGAACTTTTCTAATATTTTGAGCTGATCAACTAAACCATTAAGGGGCCACTTTTAAATTTCCCCTTGTGTTATGTAATACAGCCTTTTTTGATACTAATTTAATTCCATATTTTTGTATTTCCCATTTGATTTTGACTGGCTAATAAAAGAGAATAAAAAATAAAAATTAATGGGTTAAAGAGCCTGAAGCCTTAATATACTTAAAACACTATTGATATAATAAATATTTTCCTTGAGATACTTGAACTAATAAGAAGTTAAATAAAAGCTATATGATCAGATGTGTGCTTTAGAGCAATTCAGGGTAACATAAAATTTAAATGAATGTTAAATGAAAATGAATGAATGTGCTGTGATTATTTTGTGGATGACAAGTGTTAGACTGCATACCAAGCAGATAAATGCTTATTAGAGTTTTAATTGCCTTGGAATACAGGGAATGTGTTAAATCGATTGTTATGTAGATTTCCTTGGACCAGTAATTAAAAGAGAGTCTATTAAATCAACTGTTATCTCTTTATTTTTTCCCAGAAAATATCTACATTTAGTCGGTCTGATTTTCTGTCTATAGCATCACTTTGGGATAATGTTCTCCATGTTAAATGTTGTCTAGTAAAAGAAGACATCATTCTGGCCTTTTGTTTACCTTTAATCTGCTCCTTTGAATTTAGATACATGATACATAACATGGATAAATCTTGAAAACATTCAGCATTATATGAGGTACCTAGAATAGGCACATTCCTTAAGATGGAAAATAGAATAGTGGTGACCAGGGGCTGAGGAGGGGAAGTAATGGAGAGTTTAATTGTTTAATGGATACAAAGTTTCTGTTTGAGATGATGAAGAAATTCTGTAAATAGTGGTGCTGATGTAAAACATCATGAATATACTTAAGGTCATTGAATTGTACATTTAAAAGTGATTGACTAGGTTTTTTAGTGAAGAAGAATTAAAGAGCCTCTTGATGAAAGTGAAAGAGGAGAGTGAAAAAGTTGGCTTAAAACTCAACATTCAGAAAACTAAGATCATGGCATCTGGTCCCATCACTTCATGGCAAATAGATGGAGAATCAAAGGAAACAGTGAGAGACTTTATTTTTTTGAGCTCCAAAATCACTGCAGATGGTGACTGCAGCCATGAAATTAAAAGACATTTGCTCCTTGGAAGAAAAGCTACGACCCAGCTAGATAGCATATCAAAAAGCAGAGACATTACTTTGTCAACAAAGGTCCATCTAGTCAAAACTATGGTTTATCAGTAGTCATGTATGAATGTGAGAGATGGACTATAAAGAAAGCTGAGTGCCAAAAAATTGATGCTTTTGAACTGTGATGTTGGAGAAGACTCTTGAGAGTCCCTTGGACTGCAAGGAGATGCAACCAGTCCATCCTAAAGGAAAGCAGTTCTGAATATTCATTGGAAGGACTGATGCTGAAGCTGAAACTTCAATATTTTGGCTACCTGATGTGAAGAACTGACTCATTGGAAAAGACCTGGATGCTGGAAAAGATTGAAGGCAGGAGGAGAAGAGGATGACAGAGGATGAGATGGTTGGATGCATCACTGACATGATGGACATGGGTTGGAGTAGGCTCTAGGAGTTGGTAATGGACAGGGAAACCTGGCTTGCTGCAGTCCATGGAGTCCCAAAGAATTGGACCCAATTGAGCAACTGAACTGAAACTGAGGTTTTGAGAAAAGGCTATTTACCTTAGGCCAGCTAATATCTCTTCATTTTCCCTCTAAAAATGTTCCCCAGTTCCATTCATCTCCCAGTAGATGAATTAAGTCATGTTGATTTATTAGAACACAACTTGATCCTGAATTATAGTCCTATAATGTAATTTTATTCCTATTATCACTGTCTTGAATATTTAGACAAGTCATCTGATTGCTGTTTTTAAATTTTATTCCAAATAGGATTAGCAGTTTTTTCTTATTTTTCATACACACATGCACACACAAAGGGGAAAAAAATGACTTTATCAAACATGGGATTTCACCAATTTTAGAATTAAAGATACTGTCCACATTTAAAGTGGCAATTTTTAGATATAACTGGTGGATTAATCATTTGTAATTAAATTTTTAGGGCTTCATAGAGTAAGTCATCACCATTACTGTAATAATATGTGGCAAAACAGTGTATTGTGTACAATAACATTTTTTTCCATTTCTTTCACTTCACAATAAAGTTTAGCTATTAGCTGAATATTTCTCGCTATTGATGGAATAAACACAAACATAATATTACTCAATTTGTTCTGCTCTGAGGGAATTAAGATTTTTCATTTGAAATTGTGGTAGTTCCACTGAGAAATCTAGGGAATTTAGTGAAATTTGGTAAAGGAAAACTGAGTTTTGTTCTTAGCGTGTCAAGTTTCAGCTGCTCCTGGATCTTATTGATGATCACCATTAGTTCAGTATTGTTTTACAGACCTTGCTATAAGTTTATGGGCTTTTGTCTGATTGTTTTGATGCTCTAAAATTAACCAAATGGATAAAGTTTATAGTATAATTGTTCTTGAGCAGTACTGAACTGTATTTTTAATTGACTTTAAAATTACTTAATTGAACATTTATTATGAGAAAAAGTAAGCCGTAAGAGTTGGTTAGTCAAAAATACTTATAATTGATAAATAACGGCATTATTAAACCACTTCTTTGCCTGCAGGTCCCTGGATGTGCCTTCTGTTAGATTGTGTGACTCCCCATAAACCAAACTTCACATGCTTGTTTGAATTATAAATATTGAATAGTTATTTTTGCATTTTCTAACATTAACATTTATAACATTGTAACTAACATTAACATTTCCACTTTGTAACATGATAGCATTAGCAGTCTATCAGGTGCCCTAACTTTGCAATGTTCCCCCTGACTTGATATGCGCTCCTTCTCACCCACTCAATCCCTCCTTGTCCTCGGACTTTTAATCATCCTTAACCACTCATACCCTTCACTCCAAAACTTTGTCCTCTAATTTTCATTCTGGGCCCTGGGCCCATTTCTTCCAATCCAAAACTGCTTTTAAAGAATAGAATTTTACTTATACAAAAGAACTCAATTGATGTTGATGTCAAAAGAACCCAGGGGAATTCAGTAGGATGAGATTAGTTAAAATCCTATTTCTTTTTATTGTTGCTACTCCATTCTATAAAGATGAAATAATGATAACAAGGCAGGCAAAATAACTTTGATCAGGCAACAGCTAGTGTTTCAAAGATTAAAAAAAGAAAAGTTACTGCTTTCAACTGCCATAGGCAATAGGCACAGAAAGTAAAGAGACCCTCTAGATTTAAAGTAAATGATCCCCCATCCCCCTCAAATAACTCTCTGTTTTCATTTGCATGGTATATAATTTTTGATACTGGAGAAGAGTTAAAGCTGAAGATTAAAAAAAAAATTCTCCTTGTTTTCTTGCTTTTGACTCTGGTATGTTTCACCATTATAAACTAAGCTGCCTGAGCAAGATTTAAGAGGCATCTATCAAAGTCACAAAATTCAAAATTGGAATTTTAACTCTGCCTTAAGACCATGGTGGACGGTCATTTGTTATTCTATCTGTCTTACCCACCAGACTTCAAAATCTGTTGGAAAACATGTCATCATTTGCTCAGTAAACAGGTACATGAACGGCTCATTGCTGGAAACCTATGGACTGTTTCCAGGTATTTTGAAATAAACCTCTAGAAAGCCAACCCATAATTACAAGGCCTGATTCTTAGACATGTGCAACCAACTTTGAAGTAACCTTGATGAAATGAACACCAGTTCATATTGTAGATTTTTTCAGAGTTTAAAATGGCCTTTCTTTGACTATTGCTTTGATCTAGTCTTAGAAAAATAGAGAAAATTAGAGTTACTTCGAATCTATTGCTTTGTTTCCTCTTGATATGTTTTTCTGCACAGCGTCTTTTTAAAAAGTTGATTATGGAAAAGGAAAACAACACAGGCTCATATTTTAATAATCAAGTGAATGTAGTCAGAATCTATTAACTATTGGTAAGATTGCCTTTTATCACAGAAACCCAAAAGTAGTATCAATGACAATAGGGGAGTTTTAGGAAAAAACTTACCGTAGGTATGAAGGAAGACTGCCTCTCACTGCTCTGGTGAGAATGGAAGTGGAGTCAACTATAATTAACAGCCCAGAATGAAGGGAGATGGTACATATTGCTAGGCCATGAAAAAAAAAAAAGAGATTATAGACTAAAGCTTACAAATTAACTGGACTAAGAACTTGCATTTGAACTGTGTACCTTGATTCAGTCCTTATCTAATGTGTTTGCTTTTTTAAAGTCTAAAATCAGGACATTTTCAGTAGATTTCAAAATGATGTACACCTTCAATATTTTTCTATTAAGGATGTTTGTGACTTAGAAAAAATACTGGTTTCAGCTTTGTAGTTTTTCTTCTGTTATGCTATTTGTAATTAACCATTTATATGAAAGAATCAATGGATGATGGTTTCCCATTAGTTTTGAAACTAAGAGCAATATGACCCATGTTAACCCTAGGCCACTTGGTAAAAGTGTATTGCCTATTTTTGCTGAAAATAAGGCTATTTCATGAGTGTAGGTGAAGATTTTGATGGAGCAAATTGTGTTTTTTAGGTTATTTTACCAAATTGAAATCAACTGTTCAAGTCCATAAGATGTAAAGATGTTGTATCTAACTCTTTTATAGTGGCTTTGAACTTGAACACTACTTCTAGTGATTTTTCTTTTACAGCCTTATTTGAGATTTGGATTAATTGATGATGAAAGATATCTTTCTATATAGGGCAATAACTCCAAGAAACAGTGCTTTCACTAGGTTTATAAAAGTAGTGAGGGAATGGAATCCAAATGCTATTTCAAAATTGAAAAAAGACTAATTTATGCATTGCTATTATCTCCATTCTCAATAGGGTTATCACATGGACTAAGATATAAAGTACCAAGTACTGATTCTGTCAATTTAGTCTTAGAAAAACATTTAAAACATTAATCAAGACTTTAGCAATGATGTAAACTTTCCTCAGTAAGATAGTAAATGCATATTTAGTTGGCTTAAGACAGCATTCTTCAGCCAATATGAAATATGGAAGGAAAGTTATAGTTTTATCTGATAAGTGATACAGGTGTGATTCAGGATAGTTGTTTTATCTACCCAATTTAGATTTTATATGGCCAATTTTATTGTATTTGAAAAATTAATAGAGCACCAGATTTTAAGCTATTATGTATAAATTAAGGCTTGATTTACTACATTTCCAAATTAAGTATGAAGTTCTTTAGATTTATTATTTTCAACAGCATTTATAAGTGTCTACTATGAGAGTATCCCAGGTTGCTCATTGGTAAAGAATCCACCTGCCAATGCAAGAGATGGAGGTTCAACCTCAATCCGCTGGATTAGGGAGGGGCAGCCCATTCCAGTACTCTTGCCTGGGAGATCCCATGGACAGAGGAGCCTTGTGGGCTACAGTCCATGGGGTTGCAATGACTCAGACACGATGGGGCAACTGAGCACACACACATGAGAGTATCCAGAAAGTTCAGGTACATTAGTTTTTGTTTGTTCATTTATTTGTTTGATACATGAGGTACACTGATAGAACTTTTAAGAATGAAGAAAGTGATGTTCTTTATTTCAGTTCAGTTCAGTTCAGTCACTCAGTCGTGTCCGACTCTCCGCGACCCCATGAATCACAGCACGCCAGGCCTCCCTGTCTATCACCAACTCCCGGAGTTCACTCAAACTCATGTCCACAGAGTCGGTGATGCCATCCAGCCATCTCATTCTCCGTCGTCCCCTTCTCCTCCCGCCCCCAACCTTTCCCAGCATCAGAGTCTTTTCCAGTGAGTCAACTCGTCGCGTGAGGTGGCCAAAGTATTGCAGTTTCAGCTTTAGCATCAGTCCTTCCAATGAACACCCAGGATCTTTTTATTTAGGATTGATAAAGTCATTTTATGCAAATACACTATGCCCTGTTAGAATTTCATATCATGATTCTCTAAATCAAGGTGTCTAATCTGTGGCAGGGGAGAGGTTCATTTTATTTTCTAGGTGTTTTATTTGCACAATGAGAGGCAAATCTTAAAAAATAAGTCAGAGCCACTTTGGGATTGTTTGTAATTGAGTTGCAGACAGAATGGTTCTGAGTTAGACTCTGTTGAACATACCATCATGGGTTAATCTACAGAAGTGTGTGATCCTCTCTATAGAAAACAGAAGACTTTTAGCTTCAGTTGGAGAATGGATACATGTATATGTATGGCTTACTCCCTTTGCTGTTTCCCTGAAACCAATACCACATTGTTAATAGACTATGAAAGTGAAAGTCACTCAGTTGTGTCTGACTCTTTGTGACCCCATGGACTATACAGTCCATGGAATTCTCCAGCCCAGAATACAGGAGTGGGTAGCCTTTCCCTTCTCGAGGGGATCTTCCCAACCCAGGGATTGAACCCAGGTCTCCCGCATTGCGGGCAGATTCTTTACCAGCTGAGCCACAATGGAAGCCCTAATACAAAATAGAGTTTAAAATTTGGATGAAATAAGAAAAAAAAAAAGTTTTCCCTCTGCCCTATTCTCTCAATGGAGAGGCTCACAGAGCCAGCTGTCCTAGGCAAAATTGAGAATTAGAAAGCATTTGGTGCCCATGGCTTCAAAAGATAAGGTTTCTTGTCCCAAGTTACTCACCCAGTCAGCCTTTACTAGAAACACCACTGAGTTCAGACCATTGCTGATGACTGTCTTCATCAAAGTAGTGTATTTTCTCATGCCTCTCTTTTCTTCTACGTGTGTTGTAACTGATAATAATGATTGTAATTATAAACAGTATTTTTGAGTGTTAATGGTATGCTCTGAATTAGTAAAACCATGTTTATAAAACTGAGCTTTTTATATGTCCCAGTTTTTATGTTCCAGTTTTAAAATTTACTTTGGAGCTATAGTCTGTGTTCTTTCTTCGTAAGGATTATATCATGATTCTAGCCTTTGTATAAAGATAAGCTTTTTTGAGTTGAACTAGAATTCATATGTTCTTTACCCTCAACTGATTCTTCTTTATTTCAGGCAAAGTGAGGTCAGTATTGTTTTTCATCAAAGTGGACCATTATGTTTAAAAACATGCTGTTATAGAAAGAAGAAATGAATGATAGATAGGAGTTTCAGACTCATGTCAAGTTCCCTTGTTGTTCAGTTGCATGCATTGAGTTGATGATGTCATCCAACCATCTCATCCTCTGCTGCCCCCTTCTTCTCCTGCCCTCAGTCTTTTCCAATATCTGAGCTTTAGTTTCATCGTTGGTAAAATAAAGGGTTTTACTTTCATCATCAGACTTTTCTTAGATTTATAACTAATTCTTACTTTACATCTTTAGTTGACTATAAAAAATAATTTTCTTCCCTCCTTAGATTTTCTGCCTTAATGGTTAAGCAAAACCTTTTGGTTTCCCGATGTTTTCCCAATGGGTCACCCATTCAATCATTTAATAAATATTGAGTACCTATTTTCTTTCAGGTACTGCTTGAGATGTCAACATCACAGTGGTGGAAAAAAAAAATGCCCTTTTCAGTTTTTAGACTAGTGACAAAGAGGATAATGAAAAAAATCAGTCTATTTAATGTAAAATGACAACTAAGACGTGTGATGCTGTTAGAATAGCATGGTGTCATGATAATTAATAATGAGAGACTTCCCAAAGAATGGTAATTATTGATACAAGGTGGGTGTTAATCAGGGTGTGCTTCTGGGGTTGATGTTTCTGGTAGAGAAGAGCAGTGTAACAGGACATGCTAGAGGCCAGGTAGGGGTCTTGTAGAGTTTCTGCTCTCTGGTGATATTCATTCTCTGCAGAAATATTGATTTTGTGTGGGATAGAATCCAATTCTTCTGGGGCTTTCAGTTTAGAGAAACAATCTAATCAACTTGGATTTTGGCAATCCATAGTTTCATGTGAGCTCTTTCAATAACATTTCAAAGAATATTATAGGGAATAATGATGATCCACAGACGGTAGACCTGGTTGTATCTGAATACTTTGGACAGAGGATTCTTTCTGAGAATGTTCATGCAGATTGATAGATAGCTGCTTGTTCTTCTCACCTCTTGAATCTGGTTCTGGACTGATTTGGCTAAGTCATTTTTGGACTTCAAGGACTTGTTTTAGTCAGTGGGAAGCTGAGAGGTTTTTGTCCTTGAGACAGTTCTACTCAGTCTAACAAATACTAATGGCAGTATATTAGGTGCTAAACAGTGTACGGGGAACAAAGGATATGTAGATGATTAAGACAGTTCCTGATTTTAATGAACTCAAAGTCCTAGTTGCCTAGTAACTTCAGTCATGCCCTAGTTTGTAGAATTTGAGAAAATAACAAATACTTAGTTTTGACTTCTAGAAATAACTGCAGGAGCACAACAGCATGGAGTAGTTATTTTAAAAATAAGATTTAATTTTGAGTGGAATAATCTAGCTGTGTTTATGTTTAGCAAAAGAATAGGTTTATTCCTCTGGAAGTTTTACCATGGCTGTATCATCTATTTTGTATTTTAAGGCTTACCTGGTGGCTCATGTGGTAAAGAATCTGCCTGCAATGCAGAGAGCCTGGGTTTGATCCCTGGGTCAGGAAGATCCCCTGGAGAAGGGAATGGCAGCCCTCTCCAGGATTCTTGCTTAGAGAATCCCATAGACAGAGGAGCCTGATGGGCTATAATAATGTTTTGTAGGCCCTGGTTAAACAACATATATATTATGTAGGTAAAGTGATAGCTAGTAGGTTTCATCCCTAGAAGATCTTTGTTTAATCATCATGGCTCAGACGGTAATCTGCCTGCAGTGAGGGAGTTCTGGGTTCTTTCCCTGGGTCTGGAAGATCCTCTGGAGAAGGGCATGGCAACCCACCCCAGTATTCTTGCTTGGAGAACTCCATGGACAAAAGCCTGGCGGGCTGTAGTCCATAGAATCTGAGAGTCTGACATGACTGAGTGACTTTCACTTTCATTAAGAAAGCGGCAACGCCAAATACAAATGTACCGAGGTTGAATCAGGTCTTTATTTTCCTAAAGCTGTTTGTCTGGGTTCTTCTACTTTGTAATCTTTCTCCATGTTGTCCTCCTGTGCTTCTTTAGCTATCATTCCTTAAATTTGTTTATCTTCACTATATTAATAATAATTTTTAAAAATCACATATACAGGAGAAACTAGGCTTCTTGCCTCTAAAGCATTTGCCTGACCTGTAAGAGAAAGCCAGCCACCGCTCTATTCCACTGAGCTCTGACTTTCAAAAGGTAAAATAATCAGCAAGTTAGCTTACAATATTGAGACAAGTTAAAAAAAATTTTTTTTTCAGGTCAGGCAGCTTTATTTCATGTAAAACAAACTAAAGAGGTATAAGTTAGGGGTGCTTTCCTGTGTTCCTTTGGGAGTAGGGGCAAAAGCTCTGATCAGGGAACCAATCAGTGCAGTGGTCAGAGACGCTTGGCCACCCTCTAAATAGAAGAGTCCGGCAGCTGCCAGTGGCATGGAGTTGTCTCAAGGTGGATGGGACAGAAGGCATCTTCTGGGCGTAACAACCAGTGAATATTTGTGAAAAGAAAAAGCTCCACTCTTTCAGGCTAATGCAGCCCTATTTCAGGGCATATGGTTTGAAGAGCAATGGGTTTCAGTGCCTCTGTGCTCCCTTGGTCAGATCCTTTTCTGTGGTACCCAGGCTGCACATGCATATGCTGATACTCTGGAGGTGATGGTGCGTGCCCAGTTGCTCAGTCGTGTCAGACTCTTTGCAACACTTGTGGAGTGTAGCCCACCAGGCTTCTCTGTCCATGGGATTCTCCAGGTAAGAATACTGGAGCGAGTTGCCATTTCCTCCTCCAGAGGATCTTCCTGACTCAGGGACCAAGCCTATGGCTCCTACATTGACCAACAAATTTTTTTTACCACTGTGCCACCTGGGAAGCTGAAAGTAATAGAGCCTGTCCCTGAAATACAGCCTTGACTTTGGTGTAGGACAGCCTGAATTTGAATTCTTGCTGTGCAGTTATAAGCATAGAGGTCCTCAGTTTCCTTATCCATAAAATGGAGACACTTTTGCTACATCATAGTATACTGTAAGGATTAAACAAAATAATAATAACAAATCTTAAGTGTAGTCCATGACATCAAATAAGTAGTAAATTTTAACTATTTTTATCACAGGACAATGTCTATGCCTGTGAAACTTTAACATTTTAGGACTGGCAACTTTGGAGAAGATACCTCTGTTTTCAAATGATAGAAAGTGGAAAAATGAAAGCCTAAATATATATTCAAGAAACGAGGTTTTCTGAACTACTGTCTCAGCCTTTTGTTGCTGTAATGCTTCCCACTTTTCTTAATAGAACTTAATTTTTTTTGTTTCTTGTGATTTTACCATGTTGTATAGAAACGGTGCATCATTAGATATATACTATCAGAACTGTTTACCACATTCAATATATCCTAGAGCCTAAATTTCCCTTTTTCCCAAATATAATGCATTTCTATCTTAATTTCCCTTTGATAAAGAGCCTGGATTTCACTATCCATCAAAGTTCTGAGAAATATATGTCATATATTGAGTACAACAACATGATTTTTAAATCTCATCTCAAGTGAAACTTGAGATGAGTAAACTCTTTAGTCTTTTACTTTTGTACTTTAACTGAAATTTAGTGCTCAGGAACGATTGATCTTTGCAGTAATTTGTATTCATTTTCCTTTCTCCTCTGTGTTTGCCTGTTGCTGAGTGTTGCTGTGTAGTTTACATCTCCCCAATATGCCCCTTATACTGTTTGCAGAGATTTCTTTGTGTTATAATATGCTTGATCACTGAGGATCACTTCAAAAGGGATGTTACATGACAAAGTCAGCAAGGCAGGAAATGGTCCTGTTTTCCATTTCACTCAGGCTTCTGAAAATTGAAATACTGTTTAGAATTGTAGCCATAACCGGTTAGTTCAAGACTCCTGGAGAGCTAAAATGAATGCCTCAAAAAAAATATTCATGCTCTACCAATCCATTGATCACATTAACCCCCTCAAGAGCAGACCCTCATTGTTTTCACTGTCACCTTACTAACCTTTTGTTTTTTTATCCATTGTTGGCACTTTCCTTGTCTCTGTCCCACAGCTTTAATTGTATCGTGATATCTACTGTCGTGTGTATGTGTGAGTGTGTATACACAAGTGTGCTCATAAACTCTTCAGTGCCACTTTGCCATCTGTTGATTTTGTCTCTCACTCAAAGTCCAAGAACAATTTTGATTGGTTTGGCAAATGCTCTTGAGGTCAACCTGCATTATAAACTAACAACCAGACCACAGACAGCTCTTAGTCAAGTACCTATTCTCTGTCCAGTCTGTTTCCTGGATGGTGGAGTCAGCTGGAACAGAGCCTATGGATAAAGAAGAGTTTTATGGCTGTAAAAGAGAACCGCGAGTATAGCCAGGATTTGGCTTTCTCTTAGGATCTGTGAGAATTAACTGGAAGGCACTTTCAGTGCCTTCTAGTACTGTAATCAAAACTTAAGATAGAAAATAAGCATAAGAAGGATTTAGATGAAAGGCACCCAGAAATGGAAAGATACTTGTGTATTATAGTTGAGCTTTAAATTGTCTAGTTGAATAATAACTATGCAGTTTCACCTAATTTTTTCACTTAAACATAGGAGCCAAATTCACTGGTCCACAATCTCCAGTGTTCATTTTAAGTGTGAAAATGGGCAGGAAAGGAAGTGCACTAATACAAACTAAGTAATTTCCCCCAAAGTTTTAGGTAGTATGAGTCATTACGAACACAAACAGTATCTCTCTCACCTTCTAATTATATCCCCCCTTAAATAGTGTGCAAGTGATTATTTAGTAGCTTTCATCTGCTGCTGCTACTGCTAAGTCACTTCAGTCGTGTCCGACTCTGTGTGACCCCACAGACGGAAGCCCACCAGGCTCCCCCGTCCCTGGGATTCTCCAGGCAAGAACATTTATTATTTTTATTGTTAATGCCAGGTTTTATATTGTATTACCTCTTAGAGACTATATATATGTATTCAAGTGTTTTTTTTAGTATTAAATTGTTTTTTTCCCACTTCTTGTCAAAAGTTAAACATGAATGCATTTCTAGTAACAGGATTTGAATGGCTGTCCTTCCTGAATAATAGTTCTGCTTGACATTGGCAGTGCAACGATAGTTCTAGGAAAAGGAAACACAGAACAACTAACTTACTGTTTAAAAATCTTCTATAACCAGCCTTCTGCCTGTGGTCTTTTCCTGATCATATGCTGTATTTGTGAGTCACATGAATTGAGATTCAGTGTGTAGAAAGTCTTGACCTCTTCAATAAATACAGTTGATGCATCCACAAATTAGGTTCAGATAGCAGAAACTAGATTCTAGTGCCAGATTTTCCTAACATCTTCTGTTGTCCCCTTTTCCTCCCGCCTTAATCTTTCCCAGAATCAGGGTCTTTTCCAATCAGTCTGTTCTTTGCATCAGGTGGCCAAAGTATTGGAGTTTCAGCTTCAGCATCAGTCCTTCCAATGAATATTCAGGACTGATCTCCTTTAGGATGGACTGGTTGGATCTCCTTGCAGTCCAAGGGACTCTCAAGAGTCTTCTCCAATACCACAGTTCAAAAGCATCAGTTCTTCAGTGCTCAGCTTTCTTTGTAGTCCAACTCTCACATCCATACATGACTACTGGAAAAACCATAGCCTTGATTAGATGGATCTTTGTTGGCAAAGTAATGTCTCTGCTTTTTAATATGCTGTCTAGGTTGGTCATAACTTTTCTTCCAAGGAGCAAATGTCTTTTAATTTCATGGCTGCAGTCACCATCTGCAGTGATTTTGGAGCTCAAAAAATAAAGTCTCTCACTGTTTCCTTTGATTTCCCCATCTATTTCCCATGAAGTGATGGGACCAGATGCCATGATCTTAGTTTTCTGAATGTTGAGCTTTAAGCCCACTTTTTCACTCTCCTCTTTCACTTTCATCAAGAGGCTCTTTAGTTCTTCTTCACTCTCTGCCATAAAGGTAGTGTCATCTGCATATCTGAGGTTATTAATATTTCTCCCGGCAATCTTGATTCCAGCTTGTGCTTCTTCCAGCCCAGCGTTCCTCATGATGTACTCTGCATATAAGTTAAATAAGCAGGGTGACAATATACAGCCTTGACGTAGTCCTTTTCCTATTTGGAACCAGTCTGTTGTTCCATGTCCAGTTCTAACTGTTGCTTCCTGACCTGCATACAGGTTTCTCAGGAGGCAGGTCAGGTGGTCTGGGATTCCCATCTCTTTAATAATTTTCCGCAGGTTGTTGTGATTCTCATGCTCCTCAACTTGAATCTTATGTAATGAGACTTAAAGACAGAAAACAATTGGAGCTGCATTTTTCCTTCAACTTACTATCCACTGATTTATATAACAGTACTGAGGGCTTCCCTGATTCCCACTTATACATGGTCATGCTACTATCTCCCTGTGATTCTCAGTCATGCACTGTCCCTCCAAAAAAAAAAAACAACTTTCTGTTTAAGATGAAATTTTGTTCAAGTTTGCTAAAATTTCTATTGCTCATGACCAAAGGATTATAACACACTCAGGGAGCCGAGTAGACTGGAATGATTTATCTTTCCTTCAGGTAGATTGTTTTGTCGGGTGAAGGAGACCGTCATATAAATTATATTTTTGATATCTTTGAATGTGATTTTACAGCTGAATTGCTCATGCTGAACACTGATCACAATCATGGAGTTTGGGGTGAGGGGTGCAGTGAGCTTTCTGTGGGTGTCTGTTGGGTCCTTCTCATCTTGGGGATGTTCCACAGCCCATTGGATGTATTCCTGCGGAACCTCTTCCTGTGAGGCTGGTGTGTATCCTGGCTGATGGAAGTCCTCTGCTGATATCCACTCTTTTTACCTATGCTTCTCCAAAAATTTCTTCTTTGTTTGTTTCTGTTGTTGCCATGTTTGTGTTGACTTCTTGTCTATTTCCCGATTCAGTGAAATTCTCAAGATACTTTACATGGTACTTGCTATTTGACAAAAGGACATGGCATCCCTCTAGAACTTACTTGCTACTAGCTCTCTGATGAAACTCCTTTTCTTAAAACTGTAGAGCAAGGGATTCTTTATGTAGAAGTGATACACCCAATTTTAAATTCATTTGTTTGGTTAGTTTGGCTCTGCTTAAGCATCTGAACAGAGTTATTATATCTTGATTAAATATGGGCACACATATTTTTTTTTCCCTCCACAACAGAAGTCCTTATTCCAAATAATGAGGTGTCTGTGGGTAGGCTTTCTAGGTCTAGACATTCTTAGAACTTTTGTGCAGCATTTGGTGTGGTGTACACTTTTAGAAGAAGAGTCCTCGATTTGATTAGATTCTCAGTGTTCCATGACTCTTAAACAAAAAGCAAAACAAAAGCTATTTACAAGCTTCTCTCCTACATGGTAGGGTATTTATTTTCTGAGTCCGTTTGGGAAATGAGTGAATCTGTACCCACACCTGAAGTCACTCCAAATTCATTAGCTTAGAGTGAAGCAGCTCTATTCTAATGGATCACATGCTGCCTCTGCTGACAACTCAAATCAAGAACCAGGAAGGTGTAGACAGGTTATCTGGGGCAATCAGAATCATTCTATCCCCGGTGCCAGGCAAGCACATTCAGAGACATGCACACATTAGGATATTGTGCTCTTTCGCTACATTCAAGCTCTGAGAAGTGTAGAATTGCTATTTAAACTCGGTTATATATGAAAACATCTTTTTTTTTTTTTTCTGTCATTATCTCACGTGCATTTTGAACTGTTGGCTGATACAAAGGAGTGCATTTGTGTTTGTATGCCTACACGTTTCACACCAATTCTGTAGGGTTTAGAAGTTGCACAGTATGGCTGGGGGGTGTTGGAAGAACTGAAATCAATTTAATTTTTACTAATTTAATGGTGGTATGACCTGGGCAAATCATGTAAGCTCTCTGAGATTTTATTCCTATAATACGGGAGTAACAACACTATGTAAACTTCACAGTTACTTGGATTGGATCAGCAATGAAATTGTGCCTACGATCTATAAAATGTTTACTGAGTTATTAGCAGCAGATGTATTGTACAATTTGAAATTGTTAGTCAAGTATGAGAGATGGTACTATATTGAATTGTGAATCTAAGTCCTTCTGCTTCTCAAACTAACTATCTATAAACTACTTTGCTAGGTTTGCTGATTATCAGCTCCTACTGCTTGGCTCACAAATTGGTCTTAAGATGATATATATCTTTGTTTTTCCAAGAGGAATGTATTTGAAATCCAAGAGACAGAAAGCCTCCTCTTGGACTTCCCTAGTGGTCCAATAATTAATTAAGAGTTCATCTGCCAATGCAGGGAGTATGAGTCCCATCCCTAGTCTGGGAAGATTCCATATGCCAGAAGTAGCAACTAAGCCCATGTGCCACACCTGCTGAATCCTGCATGTTTTGGAGCCCAGGCTACACAACAGGGTGGGGGTGGTGGGGGTGACCACAATGACAAGCCCATCTACTGCAACTGGAGATAAGCTCCCAGTCGCCACAACTAGGGAAAGCCCATGCACAGCAACGAAGACCCAGTGCAGTGGAAAATGAATTAAAAAAAAAAAAGAGAGAGAGAGAAATTCCCTTCGGAAATAGAAAGGTATTTTTAGCGAGCACCACATTACAGTTACTTTCATTTCAAACTCAATTTCTAAAGTCCTTAACTTCTAGAAAATCACATGTAGGTCTTACTGTATCCTCTTATGAAGGAGGAAGGGAAGTGAGAATTATTGGGCATTGAGTGTACTGGGCCCTATTCTGTGCTGAGAGCTTTTTCCAAATATTTTCTTTCATCCATACTCTGCCATCACCCTCTCTGCCCTGCTCTGCTGCCATAGAACCCTGAATTTTTTTCTTATTTTGGTCCTTGCCCTTTAGGTGTAAGATACGGAAGAAAACAAACAGGAGGCCTGCACTGTAGCCCATGCATGTGGCAGAAGTTCAGTGAGATAACTTTGGTGATGCTTCAAAAACTTCATTGAAAAGCATTTCTGCATGTTTTGTATAACCTAGAGTCTGCTTATAGAATGTGCTCAGGGCAGCTGTACTGTCACACTGTCCTATTACTCCATAGCTGTAGGAGCTTCGGTGAGTCTTCCAGCCTCTCCAAGTTCAAATGTCTTAATCATTCATGTCAATGTATGGCAAAAACCACTACAGTATTGTAAAGTACTTAGCCTCCAATTAAAATAAATTAATTTTTAAAAAAGTCTTAATCAAAGTAGTGTGTGTGTGCATGCTAAGTTGCTTCAGTAACATCAGACTCCTTGTGACCCTATGGACTCTACCCACCAGGCTCCTCTGTCCATGGGATTCTCCAGGCAAGAATACTAGAGTGGGTTGACATGCCCTTCTCCAGGGCATCTTCTCGACTGAATTTTCATCCCTTAGGTCTCCTGCATTGGCAGGCAGATTCTTTACTACTTAGTACCACTGGGGAAGCCCTAATAAAGATAGACCATTGATTAAATCCTTGGCCAACCTTTGAGTCACCAGATTCTAGACCTTTGCCTACATATGACTGTTGTGGGAAAAAAAAATAACCGTGGATTTAGTTTATCACCTAGGAACTCAGTCAGTCTGCTAATACTTGGCCTCATCTCTTTCACTTGCATATAAAAACATTATCAAGGAAGGAATGTTTGCAGAACACTTGAAAAAGGGCTTTGCATCACTAAAAGTGTTGATTGTAAAATGTGGTTAAGCAATAGAAAAACGGTGATTTTTAAATACTTGGAGATCTGAAACAAATACTTAAGAATTTACAGCTGTGATCCTACAGTCCATGTTTAGTGAAAATACTATCAGGTGCATTTGTTGTTGTTTGACTATCAGAAGAAAGTAAATAAAGAGAAATTACACATTCTTACTTTAGCACGGCTTAATTCTTTGGATAATGACTGTTTTATTAAAAAATGGAGCCCAGCCAGGATAAGGAAGATATGCCTCCAATTATTTCCACATGTGGACCCTTAACCACAAGCCATGGGAATTTCCTTAGTTACACCACATTTATTTTACTCCCTGGATTATAACAGTGCAAAAACTGATTATCTGGCACAGACCTCTTGATGTGCTGAGGATGCTGAAAGAATTCAGAAAAGCGTAAAGGAGATTTTACCCTCCTGAAAGATTTCAGGTCTTTTCCCATTCACAAAGTAGGTAAATTGGCTAAATGAACTAATCGTCTAAATAAAACATATGCATGTTAATTTTTGCTTGTGTGCTTGCTTGTAATTCTTTCTTCTAGTCTGTACTTCAACATTGTCTTAGCTTTCTGTAAAATTCTTTCATATTAGATTGGTTTGCTTTGTATCACGAATATAGTATTTCAGAGATAGGCAGCTATCTGTTACAGTTAAACTTCTTGTCAATAAGTGTTGATATCACTCCCTGGGACTCCGGTTGGCCTTTTATCTTAAGTTGTTAAGGACTCATTTCTTCACTAGTCATGAGAGATCTGCTTGAGAGGAAACAGTTGACTCAGTACAAGTTCACTACCACCACCACCACCACTCCACCCCCCCACTGGGAAGACTGAAGTAGCCAGACTGATGTCAGATAGAAAAGTTGGAAGAGGAAAGACAGAGCACCTTCAGTTAGGCCATGTGAGTTCTCCTTGGTCAAAACTCCTTTTGAAAGTTCTCAGATCTTTATCCTTCATCCTATCCTTCTTGGCCAATTATGCCCTCCTTTCTGTTTAGGAAATAAAAAGATTAACAGTTAAAAACATACCAGTTAAACCTAAATACTTTTATGTCTAAAACAAGGAACGGTGAATATACTGTTGATATACTATAGAGAGTCAGTAGTTTAGTGGTTAAGTGTGTGGGCTGTGAAGTCTGGCAGCTTAGATTCATATCCTAGGTTGTTTGTTTGCTAGGTGACCCTGTGTTTCCTCATCTATAAAATGGAGATTATGATAATAACTATCCCATAGAGCTAGACTGAAGATTAAATGAGAGTGCGTGTGATGCATTTTAAAATAACTTGGCAAAGAATTAATACTCAAGGAAGTTGGTTATTGATATTATTAGTATAGGGCTTCTCTGGTGGCTCAGATGATAAAGAATCTGCCTGCAGTGCAGGAGACTGTAACTCAATCCCTGGGTCAGGAAGATCCCCTGGAGAAGGCAATGGCAACCCACTCCAGTATTCTTGCCTTGAGAATGCCTTGGACAGAGGAGCCTGGTGGGGTACAATCTACAATCCATGGCTGGGTCACAAAGAATTAGATACAACTGAGCAGCTAACAAAAACACATTATTATACACAGGACGGGTCGTTACCACACAGGATACCTATTTATCAGCATGTTTTACTTCTCTATGTATAAGAATATGCACATGGTCTGCCTTAGTAAATGAAGACTTTCATGTTGATATTTTTAAAAGTAATTGCAGTTGCATAAACTAGAAAGAATCCTGAGCGTGAACGTGACTAACCCATGCATTAATGGTGAGTTATGCCAGGATGTGTGCAGCATCCTATTAATTTTGATGGCACCGACATGTAAAACTAACAAATTGCTTTGAAATATTTCTAAAGCAGTTCCATTTTGTCTTGTGAGGGTGACATTTTTAAAGTCTTAAATATATTGTCACATCTGAATGATCAGGTCACTCTTGTGGATCTTAGCCAACAGCCATAAATTCTTCTTACAATAGATTTTTCTCAAAAGGCAGAAAACTGCCTCACTGCTTACATACTGCTATTGTTTCAGCTTTCTTCACTCCTGTCCAATTCTATTCTTTTCATTCAGTGTGACTGAAAAGCAATAAAGGTTGTTCTTATACAACTCTTTATCCAAACTGAGCAAATTAGAAGGTATTTAATCTACCTTGGATAAAAATGGAAGTAGTAGAAGGGGGAAATGAGTTGTTTTTAAATCCCATTTTCTCATGATGTTATTCCAATGGTATTGCTGTTAGCTATATTGGTCACAGCTGACTTCCTGACTGTATGTTGACCACAAAATGTAATCTGGAGGGCATTTCAGATTTTAAATGACTTTCTAGAGTACCCTAGTTAAAATTGTTGATGCTACATGACAACTGCTGTTATTTCAGTGCCAGCCAAATAAAAAAGAGCATTAATATTCATTAGTAATGTTACAGCTGGTGACTCCTTCACAACATTGTAATGGTTTGAATAGTTATTTCAAACAGTGTATTGAACTATTCACATAATAAGCTCTGATTGACACAATCATTAAAGAAGCCCAGAAATACCAAGGACAAAAGAAATATGTCTGCACATATATTAAGCTAAGTAAATATTTTAGAAATTGACTTCAATTGACAGACTCTGACACTGTTCAAGAAGTGATTAATTTTTGCATGAGATATGTGGGAAAATCATCATTGTAGAAACTGGAACACAAATTCAAGTCTTAATTTCATCACAAGTTCACTAATGGTTTAAATTTCTACAACTTAGGACTTGTGCCATAAATGTGTCTATAGAGGCAACTGTAAGGGTAAAATGAGACAAATGAAAGGGGGCGTGATAGAGGGGATGATGGGATGGCACTGATATCTCTGAGCCCCTGATGTGAACTACACCGTGTAGGGCTTTTATTTGTGCTGTATCGTCTCATCTTATTAAGATGATGGCTGCATCTCTATTTCATAAATGAGGAAACCAAAGACAAGAGAGGGATTAAGCTTTTTGCACACAGCTGGATGGTAAGAAATCTTGGTGTTAGGAATTAAATCCAAGTGTGTGTATTATCTGTATTATATCAAAATGCTTCTGGAGTTTAACATTGAGCACTATGGTGGATATTACTGGGGTTGAAACAGGGTAGAAGACTTGGAATCTGCTTTCAAGGAGTTTACCAGTTCCCGTGATGGTGACGATAACCCTAAGATGGAGAATGTGGAAGTTCATGGGGTGTTCTGCAGTATATCTTGTTTTTGTGATAGTTCATTTTGCATAATTTTTTTAGATGCGACAAATAAGTGATCTCATATGACAACAGTTTTTTCTCTCAAATGAAATGATTAATTTACAAAATATAAATAGACTCACAGACATAGAAAATAAAATTGCGGTATGAAGTGACTTAGCAGCAGAACAGCAAGGGGAAAGAGGGGTGGGTTAAATTAGGAACTTGTGATTAACATATACACATTATTATGTATAAAATAGATAAACAACAAGAGTTTACTGTAAAGTGCAGGGAACTATATTCAACATCCTCTAATAATCTGTAATGGAAAATAATCTAAAAAGAATATATATACACACTATTATATATAAAACAAACAAACAATAAAGGTTTACTGTATAGTGCAGAGAACTATACTCAGCATCTTATAATAACATGTAATGGAAAATAACCTGAAAAGAATATATATATATATGTGTGTGTGTGTGTGTGTGTGTGTGCGCACGTGCATGTGTGTGTATAAATTAATCACTTTCCTGTACCCTTGAAACTAACACAGCATTGTAAATTAACTATGTAGCCCACCCTGGTGGCTCAGATGGTAAAGAGTCTGCCTGCAATGCAGAAGACCTGAGTTCAATCCCTGGGTCCGGAAGATCCCATAGAGAAGGAAATGGCAACCCACTCCAGTATTTAGCTATATTTCAATTTAAAACGAAAACACTTCTGCTTTGTGTTCTAAAGAGTTAAGTTACACTTCTCTCCCTCTCCTCCTTTTGCTAACATAATGTACAGAGGAGAAAAACTGTCCTTTGCTCATGTGTCCTGAGCAAACCCACAAAGAGATTTACTAATATGCTTTATAGTTCTAGTTGTCTCAGTTCAGTTCAGTTGCTCAATCATGTCCAGTTCTTTGTGACCCCATGAACCGCAGCACGCCAGGCCTCTCTGTCCATCATCAACTCCTGGAGCTTGCTCAAACTCATGTCCTTTGAGTCTGTCATGCCATCCAACCATCTCATCCTCTGTTGTCCCCTTCTCCTCCTGCCTTCAATCTTTCTCAGCATCAGGGGCTTTTCAAATGAGTCAGCTCTTCGCATCAGGTGGCCAAAGTATTGGAGTTTCAGCTTCAGCATCAGTCCTTCCAATGAATATTCAGGACTGATTTCCTTTAGGATTGTCTGGTTTGATCTCCTTGCAGTCCAAGGGACTCTTAAAAGTCTTCTCCCAACACCACAGTTCAAAAGCATCAATTCTTCAGCGCTCAGCTTTCTTTATAGTCCAACTCTCACATCCGTACATGAATACGGGAAAAAGTATAGCTTAGTTGTGTATCTCTGAAATATTATTGGGAGAAATTAATTTTATAACATATTGAAGATATTACTTGTGATAACTTTTCTTCCTACTATTTGTTTTGCTATGCTTTCCTGAACTTCCTAATGCATTTGTTGCAGAGTGATGCCAATGCCAAAGGCTACAGCCCATATCTTTCATTCAAAATAATATTTCATTGAATCAGGCAATCATTATTGAGGTTGAACACAAAGTACAATTCCTGTGTTTATCTTAAGAATTATTAAACCCAGTTAGAACTATGCAACTATTCCAGATTTAAAAAAAAAAAAGTAAACAGTAAGAAGCATGTCTCTTAAAATACTCAGGAGTTTGTATTTCCTTTAACTCAACCCAAATATAACTAGTGATACAATCAGTGACAGACCAGGGTATGTTTTTGCTTATCAGTGGTTTTATTATTGTTTCATAGTTGACAAATGTATTGACTCAAAAGGCCTAGAATTTTATTTCCCTGACAACTCATGTGATTTTCTTCTATGAACTTATTGTGTTGTCTTTAGGAAGTGAAGAGGATTCCAGAGCTCTTCCCATTAGGCACTCATACTCCAGTTTTTCCAGGAGTGGACTTGGCTTTGCTGATCACATCATGCCCAAGCCTGTGAAGTTAGAGTAGTAACACTTCCTACTTGTAAGCACTGTATTCTTTACAGACACATGTGCCTTGATAATCTGATTTGATCCTCACAACCAACACTGAAGAACACACACATTTCCATTCCAATTTAAAGATGCAGAAATCAAAACCACAGGAAGCCTGTGTGGACCTTGCCACTTACTAAACTCTGAGACCTTCGGTGAGATTTATTTCAGTCTCTTTAGACTTCAGTTGCCTCATTTGAGGGAAAACAAAAATCTACTTTATGGTATAATTCCAAGAATTAAGTGCAAAAACCTAGTTCAAGGGGATGGCACAGTACCTGAAACAAAGAAAACGATAAAAGTCCTTCTTCTTTATTCATTCAAGAAATGGCTATTGAACAGTCATTTGTAAATTCTTCCAGATGGAAAGGACAAAAGAGTGACCTTGGTGGATGGAATTCTTGTCCCAGTGGAAATTATAGTTTAGTGAGGAGTTAATAAGAGGCAGAGTTAAGGCTTTAACTTTAGTTTATTTTTTTTTTAATTTTGTTTTTCTCTTTAATTTTCTCTCTAATTTAGATAAGTTGGTGAATGGATGGGTAAGAATGTGTACCTTTACATGCACACACCCATCCATTTATACTCACTTGCTCTCCCTGTTGCATCCAACTCTTTGAGACCACATGGACTATAGCCCGCCAGGCTCCTCTGTCCATGAGATTATCCAGGCAAGAACACAGGAGTTGGTTACCATTTCCTCCTCCAGGGGATCTTCCTGACCCAGGTATCAAACCTACATCTCTGGTGTCTTTTGCATTGGTAGGCGGGTTCTTTACTACTGAGCCACCTGGGAAGTCCATGCACTAATACACATATATGTGTTTCTATATATTGCTTCCTGATATACATCTTTAAGTATATCCTCATCAAATAAGGAATTGACTCTAAAGCACAGGTTGACCCATATTCACCGATGGAGTTAGAAGTGGTAAATTCAAGTCAATCTTCATGTTTCCCCATCAGTAATGTTAGCGATAGGTTTTGAATGCCTTCACTTGGAAAGGATCAAACCATCAACTTTTGAATCCTGTTCTCCCATGTTGTCTGATTTTCTCCTGATTTTTCAGAATTGAGTTGAAGTAAATGAAGATGCCTCTTGCCAGAATGAGTAGAAGTGCTTCTGGAATGTTAATTCTCAGAAAAACAAAGCTGATGAATTGTTATAATTTCATCTCATGCAGGAAACTCTGGGTGTTTCATGGCAATAACGATGTGTATATTACATTCACAGGCATGGTTTCTGGAAATGTTTATATAAACCTGTTTTGTATTTGATGATTATATTTTGAACTATGTATAAATATGTTCTTCAATATGACTCAATTATCAAATAAATTTCTGAATTCTTCTGGGAGCAACGAGCAAGATGGAGAGGTCCAATGAGACTTGTTTGCAGAATCTAAATATATTTTGTAACTTTATGGGCTTTGAACCACACACACAGGGATACCCCTAATTACTCTTTCTCTAATCTCCCTTTCTACTTTTATGTTTTTAAGATCAACTCCATAATCTTGAGTGACATGTATTTCATATATAAACATATCACCCAGTCATTTGATTATTCTGGCAGAAGCAGATCGCTTTTTATTATTCAGAGAATGGAAACTGACATTTGAATTCTCTCAGTTTATCTGATACTTTCAAATACATTATTTCATCTAACCCTTAATTTCATACTTTGTGAAATTAAGAATATTATATGCACATATGAGGAAACTTAGGTGAAAGAAAATAAGTTCTCTTAAGTCATGAAGATGCTAAGTGGCAGAATATGTGTAAAAACTCTGGTCAGATTATTTCCAAAGCCACATCATATCTTTTATTAGTGCCACAGTTATAGCACTTGTACACTTTTTCTCTCTCTCTCTCTCCTTTTCCTCCTCCCTCCCCTTCTCCCTTCCTTCTTGCAACACCCCCCCCCCACACACACGTACTGATAATGGACTTTTTCTAACTGAAAGCTTCATAATTTCATGTGGGATTATTGATCGTCACAAATGCGCTGAAACTGTATTAAGCCAGAGTCTGTGCTGTTGTTGACCTAGACAACTTCTTTCATCTGTTCCTCTCTCGTCTGTTGTTTTGTCTGAATCCCAATTATCTAACAACACTAATAACCATGGTGAAGTATGAGGTAGGGTTCAATAGTAAGGGATGGTCACTTGCCAAGAGCAGACCTGAGGCACAAGGAGCGGCTGGGTGCTGATACCTCTAGGACTCTCTGTCTTCATCAGCCATTCCAAACATGCTGTATTATCACAATGATGATACTGAGAAATTAAAACAGATGTAAATATCAGGGGTAAATGCACATATTTTCTAAAATGGGGACATCAGGGATAGGAGTCTCACTCTTTGGATAGATGAGCTTTTATTTCAAATGCCGTTACATTTAGGGTTAATAATAGAAAGTATACTTCTCAGATCAGATAAAAAGTGGAGCGTGTTTCACCTTTCTGGCCAAGACCATACTTCAGTTCAGTTCAGTTCAGTCGCTCAGTCGTGTCCGACTCTCCGCGACCCCATGAATCACAGCACGCCAGGCCTCCCTGTCCATCACCAACTCCCGGAGTTCACTCAAACTCATGTCCACAGAGTCGGTGATGCCATCCAGCCATCTCATTCTCCGTCGTCCCCTTCTCCTCCTGCCCCCAACCTTTCCCAGCATCAGAGTCTTTTCCAGTGAGTCAACTCGTCGCATGAGGTGGCCAAAGTATTGCAGTTTCAGCTTCAGCATCAGTCCCTCCAATGAACATCCAGGATTGATCTCCTTTAGAATGGACTGGTTGGATCTCCTTGCAGTATAAGGGACTCTCAAGAGTCTCCTCCAACACCGCAGTTCAAAAGCATCGATTCTTCGTCAATCAGCCTTCTTCACAGTCCAACTCTCACATCCATACATGACCACGGGAAAAATCATTGCCTTGACTAGACAGACCTTGGTTGGCAAAGTAATGTCTCTGCTTTTTAATATACTATCAAGGTTGGTCATAACTTTCCTCCAAGGAGCAAGCGTCTTTTAATTTCATGGCTGCAGTCAGCATCTGCAGTGATTTTGGAGCCCAAAAAAACAAAGTCTGACACTGTTTCCACTGTTTTTCCATCTATTTCCCATGAAGTGATGGGACCAGATGCCATGATCTTTGTTTTCTGAATGTTGAGCTTCAAGCCAACCTTTTCACTCTCCTCTTTCACTTTCATCAAGAGGCTTATTACAGCTTTATTTTATAAATCATAAAGATACAAATTATATATCAAGAAAACAGTTACAAGAGTGTCTCATTCCCTTTATTCCCTACCAAATGTAGCGTTACATAATGTCTTGCCACACTTGGATTCTATATCTCCTTGAAGGTGGGACTCTCTAATTTTCTGAATACTTCAGCACTTGGAATAGGTGTGGATCACGGAGTGAGGAAATTTATGACAGAGGGCTTGCGCATTACCCACACCTTGGCTTCTGTGAGTTTGAACGAGTGAATTTACCAAGTCAGGGCAGGTGTTGATACCCTTTGTCATTGCTTTAAGGACAGAAATGCTGATTGTGGTTTTGTTGCATTTTATTTGAAAAATGCTCAAAATACTCTTTTTGCTTTTATGGGAAAAAGTAAAAGCAATCACAAGTCTTAAACAAAGGGGCTTTACAATAAATGTTTCTCTCCCCTCTTTCAGATATGTAACCTCACTGTTGGAAAGGACTTGAGTGTATCTTGTTTTAAAAACAAAAAGATACATTGTTTTCTGCACTACTTCTACTGCTAAGTCACTTCAGTTGTGTCCGACTCTGTGCGACCCCACAGACGGCAACCCACGAGGCTCCACCATCCCTGGGATTCTCCAGGCAAGAACACTGGAGGGGGCTGCCATTGCCTTCTCCAGTGCATGAAAGTGAAAAGTGAAAGTGAAGTTGCTCAGTCGTGTCCGACTCTTAGCACTAGGCACACTATATAGAAAGGAAAACTCTTTACCCAGCCAGTTTAGAAGTTCTCACGTCCCATTTCAAGTCCTTATGAGGTCCTTTAACATATATCCATACTAAGGTCAAATGTGCTTTTTTTTTTTTTCCAATTTGATTTGACAAATATATGATGGACTTTAATGTAGAAATATCTACTCTTCTCTCTGGTGAGGCTGTTCAATTTGAAAAACGAGAAAAGAAATTCCAGCTTGCTCTTCAGTGTAATTGAATAGCACTCTCGGGTTTTATGATTTCATTATATAGGGGAAACTCTAATTCATTCATGTGTGCTGATTGTACTGTGTAACATGCAATGTGTAATAAATAATAATTAAAACTTGTAATGGGGATATATGTAGTTACGAGTTAATAGCATTGTTGAAGGAACTTGGTTAAAGACTCTATTTCCATAACTTAATTAAAGCCAAACTTAAGTAAGGTTGTAAGTCTGTTGCAGATGTAGGAAGTGTGTGGGAATATGTGTGTGTGTGTGCATATATACAATTATACTTAGATGAAAGATGGTGAAGGAAAAATGAAATTATTGTATGTACATAACAGATAATACCAAATCTAGATCAACCCAAGGAAGATAGCATCAACTCTGAAAGCATCGTAGAATGTGCACCAAGATTCAGGAAAGTTCTATAACATCCAGCTGTTTTCACTTGACATTACTGAATAAAAACAATTTTTAGGAAAGACCTGTAAATTGGACTATTTAAACTAAGAATAGAAATTTAAACTAAGAATATAAATTTCTAATCTTAATGTAAATTTAGTCCAGTTCTTCCCCCTGGGAATGATTGGAAAAAGTGGATTTATATACAAATAAGGAAGTTAAGAAATGACTTTTTGTATGCCTAATTGTGTACTTTTTATATAAGGTATATATAGCATATTTAGATTACATTAATCACCAGAGGATAAATAGGAAATAAGCAATTTTATCCTGTTCATAAGACATTCAGAGACATTATTTGTCTTATGAATAATGTAACATTTCATTTCTAATAGTTCTAAGTTTTCCTTAACTTTTAAATAGACGTTTTTTTTGTCAATAAAGAAGGAAAATAACCAGTATAAATGTACAAAATCCTCAAGCAGGCTATAGAATGAGTAAATCATGGTATAATCATACAGTATCATTCAAAGATGTTCTTGATAGGAAAATTATACTGAGACTCTGGTGAAATTTCAGTCCCATTCAGTCTAAACACAATGTTTTGTCATTTGTATGAAATGAACAGCTAGGTGAAACTTATTTATCTGTTTCAAAATGACTTGCTGTGTTATTTCAGGAATATTACTAAACTGTCCTCATCTCTCTCCTCCTCTGCTGACTTGGAATATGCCATCTATGTCACAGTGTCATGCTTAGCACAATTCTTTGCATGTAATAAATACTCAACAAATACATGGTAGAGGACACAATCAAGTTCTAGTGACACTGAATTCTTATAGGAGGAAAAAGAGGGAGAGAAACCCAGAGGAATAAATACCCATTGGATACATACTGAGTCTCAGCAATGAAACACAGTCTCCCTGCAACTTTTGTCAAGTTAGTGAAGGACTGTGCTATGTCGATCTGGTACTTTATGGAACAAATGATTTTTGACTGTTTATGGTTGATTTGGTTCCATTCAAAGCATGGGAAATAGAGGAATGAATGGAATGGAGAAGGTTTCTGCATTCATTGTGTTTACATTTTAGTGGGGGAGGTAGACAATAAAGTGGACAAATATAAGTTCTGGATTGAGAAAAGAGCTAGTTGAGGGACTGTCAGGAACAGTAGAGGAAACTTTTGGAAGGAACAGTCATGGAAGGCCTCTCAGGGAGAGATTGTATGAATTGAGACCTAAATGATGCAAGAAGGCAGCCTTGGGAAAATCAGAGGGAGGAGCATTGCAGGTAGAGAGAACAGCAAGTTCAGAAAACCTACAGATGAGATGGGCCGGGCTTGTTCTGAGAAGGAAAAGAAAGCAGATAACCTAGAATAAAATAACCACTGATTGACTGCCATATGAGATGGAATTCCATCAACCTTGGCACTGTTGATACTTTGGGTTGGATAATTCATTGCTGTGAGGAACTGTGTTCTGAATTGCAGTATGCTTAGAAGCGTGCCTGGCCTGTACCCATTAGATGCTTGTAGCCACCCCTACCCCCAACACCCAGTTGTAACAGCTAAAATGTTTCCAGTATTCCCAATCAACCCCTCCTAAGAACAACTGAAATAGAAGAATGAGGACGGGGCCAAATCAAATAGGACCTTCTGGGCCAGAATAAACAGTTTCTGTTTATTCCTAATATGATGCTATTGGAGTGTTTTTAAGTAGCAGAGTGGCTTATGCTAACTGACTTTAAAAAACAATTCAGTCTGATTGACGCATGACAAATAGATTGCAAGGCAATGAGAATGGATTCACAAAGACCCACAGGAGACTATTGCCATGAACCCAAGAGAGAGAGGATGGCAGCTCACAACCTGAGCAGAAGCTGTGGAGATGAAGAGTAGACATTAAAAAAAAAGATGCATACTTGGGGAAAGGTTAGCCGGTCTTACTGATGGATTGGATTTGGAGATTGAAGGAAGAAATAGGAATCAAAGATGACGTCTTTTCACTGAAATTAACAGGACTGAGGCAGAAGCAGGTGTAGGGTAGAATGACACTGAGCTTTTGGCCTTTTTCTCTGTTTTCCTGAATATACTCATCATGGTTAAAATTTATCTCCTATCCAGCTACCATAGGTCTATTTCTGCAATTTTTTAATGTTTTCTTCCTCCAGAGAGGATTTTCATTTTTAACTGGAAGGCTGTTACAGAAACGTCAAGTCAATCTAATCCAGTCGGGGATTAAACTGACTCAGGTCTGGGTTTCCATTTTTGTAAGCTCCAAGTTTCCATTTTGTAAGATCTTTCCTTTCTCCTAGGATGCAGCCATTCAGGAGTCTCAGGAGAAAGTCTGGCATGTTCGCTGAGGTACCTCATACTTGGCAAGCCTTAAACTCCAATTTCTGTCTTTCCAAATTGTGAAACTATTTAAAGCTCTTTTAATTTCTTAACCTTTAGCAACCATTTTCTGTTGGGTGCTCTACTTAGGAACTACCACATGACTCTAAGCATACAATGGCTTACTTCTTCAGTCTTACTTCTGTTTCTTTTCTCTCTGGGACTCAGAACCTCAAGTTTTGGCTCTCTTGAAACACTGACATCCAGTTATGAAGTAACTGAAGAAAAGAACTGGAGAATTTTGGATATTCACACGATACCTGGCATGGTCTGATTTGTCTTTTAGAAAGCTTGCTCTTCTATCAGCAATGTAAAAAAAAATGGATTGAAGAAATTGAGGAGATTGAGTATAGGTGCTGAGAAGCGAGGAGAAAAAGGTTCTTCAAATTGGCACATGCAGGCTGAACGTAATGAACACCTAAAGTAGGACAGTGAGCATAAAATGCGGGAAAAAGAAGGAAGAAATGCTTAGGAGGTGGATTTGAAATGATGGCAAATGGAAAATTTAGCTGTCAGCATTTAAATTTTATTTGTGTATCAAAATAAGAATGACATATTGGCTCATTATTTCTCCATCCCTCATAATATTAAAGGCTGGTCAAGGATGACTGGTTGCCAAACAAAATAATCTACTCTTTGAAATTTCTCATGGTTCTGCATTATTCTTGATTGTAAGGATTGAAAGGAAAATGTATTTTATTCTGCCTTCATTGTTCAAAAGAAGAACTTGCTTAAATTAGAGCCTTGATGTGAGCGATGTCTTTGAAGGAAGCCATGTGCTTCATAATTCAGAAAGCATGGAAAATATTTAAAACCAAACCTTCATTATTATTCTGATAGCAATATCCTATGGAAGAAGCCATTCAACTTGAAGAAACACTGAACTAGGTTGGTTATATGCACCATTTAGCAATGCATTTGAGATGTGGCACTCGTTCTAAACAAATATTTAGTATTAAGGGAGGTAGAAAATGACATATTTGTGCCTACTTTAGGCTAGTGATGCAGTCTTGGGTGCTTTATGTACATTCTCATTTAACCTTTTCAATAACCTTCTAAGTAAGGTAGGTATATGTTTTCCATATTTGATAGAGACAAGTCTCAAAAAGCTGGGATAACCCGCCTGATATCACACAGTTAGTAAATGGTGGAGACAGGACTGAAAACTGGTTGTGTTTTGTTCCCCTTGGTTATCTTTCCAGTGTGTGTGCATGGTAAGTCAGTTGTGACTGACTCTGTGACTCTTTGGACTGTGGCCTCTAGGTTCCTCTGTCCATGGGATTCTCCAGCAAGATTACTGAAGTGAGTTGCCATGCCCTCCTCCAGGGAATCTTCCCAACCCAGGGATCAAACCCACATCTCTTATGTCTCCTGCATTGGCAGTTGACTTCTTTACCACCAGTGCCACCTGAGAAGTGCAGTGTACCACACATCTAAGAACTTTCTTGTGTTTGGAGAAAAGCTGAGAAAAATATGGGGGGAGGGGCAGAGAAATCTGGGTCAGATTATTTAGATTTATTTAAACAAAACTTTACATTGTTCAATGTTATTTCTAGAAAATGAAAACTGATTTAACCTAATTTTTTCCAAGTCAAGTAACACTTCCAGTCATGAGAGTACAAGGACATTCCTTCTCTTGTTAACTTGAATCCTGAGGCATCTCATTATATACTTGCAAAATTCTAAATATGATCTCATCTCCAAAGAGTTTAATATACCTGTTGTCATCAATATAGGAACAGCAAAACCAGCAGTTTTAAAATAACTCCATCACCTTTCTTTTATTCATTCCCTGAGCCTGGGAAGTTCTACTGTATGCCTCAGCAAAACTGGCCAAAATATGACCCAGAAGACAAAATGACTAGAAGAGTTCACAGCCAACTATAATATTATCTCCAGAGAGAAAAAGACTTAACATTTATTGTATCTCTAACCTGTTCTAGACACTTATGTGCATGAGCGTTCAGTCATGTCCAACTCTTTGAGACCTTATAGACTGTAGCCCTCCAGGCTCCTGTCCATGGGATTATACCATCAAGAATACTGGAGTGGGTTGCCATTTTCTCCTCCAGGGGATCTTCCCAACACATTTAATCTTTGCAACAAACCTATGAGGTGCATGCTGCTTTTTGCAGGAGATTTATTTGCAATCCAAAGAAGTCAAATGACACCTAATATCATAAATCCTGGTAAGAGACAGTTCATTCTCAGCCCGATGATAAAATCTTTGTATCTAAGTGCACCAACATCCTGGTTGTGTGAGTGAGTGTGCGCACATGTGCACACTCAGTCACTAGTCCTGTCCAACTCTTTGCAGCCCCCTGGACAATTGCCTGCCAGGTGCTTGTCTAAGGAATTTTCCAGGCAAGAATACTGGAGTGGATTACCATTTCCTATTCCAGTGGTTCTTCCTGACCCAGGGATCTAAGTCATGTCTCTTGTGACTCCTGCATAGGCAGATGGATTCTGTACTATTGCACCACCTGGGAAACCCAATATCTTGGTTAATGTCAGTTCAGTTCAGTTCAGTTCAGTCGCTCAGTCATGTCCGACTCTTTGCGACCCCATGAATCACAGCACGCCAGGCCTCCCTGTCCATCACCAACTCCCAGAGTTCACTCAAACTCATGTCCATTGAGTCGGTGATGCCATCCAGCTATCTCATTCTCTATCGTCCCCATCTCCTCCCACCCCCAATCCCTTCCAGCATCAGACTCTTTTCCAGTGAGTCAACTCGTCACATGAGGTGGCCAAAGTATTGGAGTTTCAGCTTTAGCATCAGTCCTTCCAATTAACACCCAGGACTGATCTCCTTTAGAATGGACTGGTTTGACCTCCTTGCAGTCCAAGGGACTCTCAAGAGTCTTCTCCAGCACCATAGTTCAAAAGCATCAATTCTTCGGCGATCAGCTTTCTTCACAGTTCAACTCTCACATCCATACATGGCCTCAGGAAAAACCATAGCCTTGACTAGACGGACCTTTGTTGGCAAAGTAATGTCTCTGCTTTTTAATATGCTGTCTAGGTTGGTCATCGCTTTCCTTCCAAGGAGTAAGCGTCTTTTAATTTCCTGGCTGCAATCAGCATCTGCAGTGATTTTGGAGCCCAAAAAAATAAAGTCTGACATTGTTTCCACTGTTTCCCCATCTATATCCCATGAAGTGATGGGACCAGATGCCATGATCTTCGTTTTCTGCATGTTGAGCTTCAAGCCAACCTTTTCACTCTCCTCTTTCACTTTCATCAAGAGGCCTTTGAGTTCCTCTTCACTTTCTGCCATAAGGGTGGTGTCATCTGCATATCTGAGGTTATTGATATTTCTCCCAGCAATCTTGATTCCAGCTTGTGCTTCTTCCAGCCCAGCGTTCCTCATGATGTACTCTGCATATAAGTTAAATAAACAGGGGTGACAATATACAACCTTGGCGTACTCCTTTTCCTACTTGGAACCAGTCTGTTGTTCCATGTCCAGTTCTAACTGTTGCTTCCTGACCTGCATACAGGTTTCTCAAGAGGCAGGTCAGATGGTCTGGTATTCCCATCTCTTTCAGAATGTTCCACAGTTTATTGTGATCCACACAATCAAAGGCTTTGGCATAGTCAATGAAGCAGAAATAGATGTTTTTCTGGAACTCTCTTGCTTTCTACATGATCCAGCGGATGTTGGCAATCTGATCTCTGGTGCCTCTGCCTTTTCTAAAACCTGCTTGAACATCTGAGAGTTCACGGTTCACATATTGCTGAAGCCTGGCTTGGAGAATTTTGAGCATGACTTTACTAGCATGTGAGATGAGTGCAATTGTGCGGTAGTTTGAGCATTCTTTGGTTAACATAGGTTAATTAAATATAAGTCACCAATGACATATTGTTCTAAATTTAAAATAATATGCTGCTATATATCTCTATCTAATCAATCTGTCTAATTATAGAGATGCTTTTATGTGTAAGATATATTAAGTACATATTTCTTGCAATTTAATACATATTTAAAATTTTTTATTGTTTTAGTTTTGGCTGTGCTGGGTCTTCACGGCTGCGTGTGAGCTTTCTCAAGTTGTGGTACAGGCTTCGTATTGTGGTGGCATTTCTTTTTGAAGAGCATGGGCTGTAGGGTGTACTGGCTTCAGTAGTTGTGGTACACAGGCTTAGTTGCTCTGTGGCATGTGCGATCTTCCCAGACCAGGGACTGAATTCATGTCCCCTGCTTGGCAGGCGAATTCTTAACCACTAGACCACCAGGGAAGTCCCTGGAAAATACATTGAAACAGAATACATAGGAGAATGAATATAAAACAGTGAATAGGGGAGTTTAGATTTTTAAAAAATGTGAGTTAATCCCTATGTGTTATTAACAAGGGAGAAACGATTACTACACCAGTCTAAACATCACATTAAGAGACCAGGGTCAGTTTGTGTTGTACATAGTTATATCATCCAAATCCAGTTATTGTCAGATACCTGCATCCATAATAAATAATTTTAGGTGCGTTTCTGTGTTATGGTAAAACTCCAGGGTATCTATAAATTCATGATGGTAATGGTATCTGGAGGAGAGGAGACTGAGGAAAATTTAAATACTCTGAAATTCCATGAATGATCTTTGCATATCGCCCTAATTTTCACGTCCGTGGAATATCCAGCATGAAGAATTTGATATAATTATTGAAGGAAAGATTTAATCCAGATGTGGAAGAAATTTCTGTCTACTCAAAGCTTTTAACATTTGGATGAAATACTCATGAAATTGTGGTATCTTCTTTAGACGCATATAAACTTATGAGAGGTCATTTTAATTTATGATACTCTTGATGAGATTGCAATCAGGAACTCAGTTTGCATAAAGACCATGTCTGTTTTGCTGATTATTGAAACTACCATGCCTAACACATTGCCTGGCATATAATAGGGACTTGATCTACAGTAAATAAATGAATGAAAATAAGCTAAAAGGAAAACTGATTCCTCAAAATTTCTTTCATTCCTATGATTGATATGAAAAGTAAAGATAGTTTTTTTTTCCCCCCCATATTGGATTTTGACTAAACTATTGGGCCACATGACATGAGCTGTATTTAAAATTAGTTGTTGGAAATAGTTATGTCCAAACTCATCAAACTGCCAGCATTACTAAAGATGTGCTTTTGTGTGTGTGTGTGCATATTACTTATACCTCAAAGCTGTTGTTGAAAGAAAGAAGGAAGGAAATGCTTAGGATTGAGTGTCATGAGTTTGCTTCCTACTGGTCCAACCTATATTTTGCAAACAATATAGATTTTTTTTTGTTTACATTGTTTAAAAAATATTGTTTAAAATATTGTTTTAGAGTGTATAAAAATATTGTTTAAAAACAATATCTATTTTAAAAACAATATAGGCTGAGGAGACAGGACACAACTGAATTCTCTTCTGAGCTCTACCCTTTATACTCAGCTGATTTCCTTAAATTCCCTTTGCCTTTAATTTTTGTTCCAAGGGAATATTAATTTTACAAATAACTTTAACATCCGTAAAATGGCAAAGATCAATTAGAGAGATCTATAAAATACATTGAGTGTCTTGAAGAGAATTCTCTGTAAACAGAGCTTGGCAAGTAATTAGTCATTTCAGTACTATAAATGAAAGTGGTGTGAATAATTTTTTTTAAGTTGCTCTTTTTATACTCCTCCGCCTTTACCATAAGTCTGTGAAATCCTTTAGGGCCCTTTGGTATGCAAAATACCATAACTGCTTTTTTCTTTGCACTTATTTAATTAATGCACATTTTTTTTCTGATACAGCATGAGAGGCAGAAACATTAGCTTATGGGCACCAAATTGGGTCTTAAAAGAAAAGAGTTTCTGATTCCATTTTGGTTTACTTATAGTTCTTCTTAGTTGAATCCACTGCTTTAAGAAAAAAAAGATTTAGAAGAATTAATGTTATATTTGCTAATTCTGTAGATCTGAATAGATAATTTCAGAATTTTTTTTCTAATTCTTAATTAATATGTAATTATGGAGGAGCCTGGTAGGCTGCAGTCCGTGGGGTCGCTGAGGGTAGGACACGACTGAGTGACTTCACTTTCACTTTTCACTTTCACACATTGGAGAAGGAGATGGCAACCCATTCCAGTGTTCTTGCCTGGAGAATCCCAGGGCCGGGGGAGCCTGGTGGGCTTCCATCTATGGGGTCGCACAGAGTCGGACACGACTAAAGTGACTTAGCAGCAGCAGCAGCAGCATGGAGCTTTGGTAAATCTTTGCATTTGACACTGAACACTGTGTGGAATGAATTTAGGTTTTTACGGTTGATGCATTTTCCCAATGTGAGAGTATTTCCTTTTCCTTTTTTCCGAACAGAGTTTTCAAACCATCACATAAATATTGAGGTAGACCATTGATAAAATACCTGGGAAAATTTATCTCTGATGAGGAATAGCTTGAGGGGTGTGATTGAAAATGGTGCTTGGTAATGAGATTGATTTTCCTCTTTCACTGTGGAACTGAGTGATGAGCAAGCAGTCCAGTGAGAGAGGATTATTTCAGGTTTATTCTTCCAAGTTGATAATTTTGTATTTTGCTATTGTCCTCAACACTTATTTCATGTTCAAATACTTTCTTCTTGAATGAAGTTTTTGCTGATATTGAGGAGAGGTGTCCATGATGGAAATAAGGTTATAGGTGGAAATAAGGTTATAGGTAGAAATAAGGTTAATATGATACAGTTTATTATGACTCAGGTCAAGTCTGAGATTTCACTTCTGTTAATCTCCTGATAATCATTTCCCTCTGCCCCATCCTTAACCAAAGTACTGGAGCAGTGAATAAAACTAGCTGATTTTATTAGAATATTATACCAACGTCAATTACAGACAATTGTAGAATGTGTTGTTGCTAAGGTGATGCTTTCTTACCCAGATTGCTTACTTAGAAGGAAACTTCCATTCTTCCAAAGTGCTGACTGCTCTTGTGTTATTATTTTATGCATTAAAAATCGAGGGGAAAAAAAACAAATTATCTGGGACTTGACAGTCTTATTTTAAGTAATGCTTGTTATTTACTGATACATACTCATGTTCAAAATAATGTCTTTATTGTTAAATAGTTGGTCTGAACAGTTCTGCTCGGTAACTGGCCATGGTTTCAGAGTTTTGGTGGGTGATACAGGACAACAGCTAGTGAGAGACTGGGAGTCACCTGACTCCTTTTCACGTGGCAGTTGCTTTGGGGTTTAAAAATAATAATAATAATGTTAAGAATAGGCTTCCCAGGTGGCTTAGTGGGTAAAAGAATCCACCTGCAATGCAGGAGATGCGGGTTCAATCCCTGGGTCAGGAAGATTCCCTGGAGAAAGAAATGGCGTCCAACTTCAGTATTCTTGCCTGAGAAATCCCATAGACAGAGGAGCCTGGCAGGGACTATGGTCCATGCGGTTACAAAAGAGTTGGAGATGACTTAGTGACTAAATGACAACAACGTTAAGAATCAGAGGCTGAAATTCAGTCTTTCTGTTCACATAGCAGCAAGAAGTCAGTCACACCACAGCCATTCTGTCGAGAGACCCTGTGCTTGGGCAGGGAACATTTCCACTTGCTGCCAAGGCAGTGGCTTCTCTGCCTCAGCCCCTGTAAGACAATGACAGCAGTAATAGAGATCACTGAGTCAGTGACTTTTGCAATTCAGCTCAGCGCTTAGCCGATGCATTTTTATATTTAAGTGCTTACTCTGTATTAAGCAGATCTCCAATATTTTATCTCACTGGATGTGCAAATGTTGTAGGAAAAATGAGGCACAAGAGGATGGTCAGGTCCCAGGTCTTGGCGACATCCCTGGGACAGGCCACCAAGTGAGGGTCCTTGGCTTCACACAGGAAAGAATTCCAGAATGAGCCTTAGTAGAGTGAAAGGAGATTTATTTAGAGAGATACACACTCCATAGACAGCGAGTGGCTGTCTCAGAAGGCAAAAGGCAACCCCAGGGCATAGGGGCCTCTCAGAAAGTGAGAGAGGCCCGAAAGTGCTGAAGTGGTTACGTTATTGTGGGCTGGGTAATTCCATAGAAATTTTCTTCCTTGAAAAAGGGGCAGGGATTTCCAGGAATTGAAACACTGCGTTTAGTGGTTGGCCTTGGAACTGTCATGTCACATGTGGTTGTGTCATTTAGCATGCTGATGCAGAGCAATGAGTGTGTAGCGAGGCTCAAAATCTACTAGGAGTGAAATCTTCCACCATCTTGGGCCTAGTAGGTTCTAAACAGTTTTTGTTGTATCCTGTTCTTCTTAACAGTTGTGTCATTCTTTTAATACTTGTGCCCTGTTCCCTTCCTTCTTGTCTCATGCAGGCTTAAGTTCTTTTCAGCTCTAAATAGGGCCCAGTGCTTTATACTGATCTAGTTGACATCAGTGTTGGTAACCTTACCATTATTTTTAACTGCATTTGCTTAACTAATTCCTTCTGTTGTCGTCCAGTAGCTACGTTGTGTCCAACTCTTTGCAACCCCGTGGCCTGTAGTATGGCAGGCTCCTCTGTCCTCCACTGTCTCGTGGAGTTTATACAGATTCATGTCTATTGAGTTGGCGATGCTATCTAACCATCTCATTCTCTATCATCCCTTTCTCCTTTCGCCTTCAATCCTTCCCAGCCTTAGAGTCTTTTTCAATGAATCGATCTTCACATCAGGTGGCCAAAGAATTTGAGCTTCAATTTTCGTATCGGTCCTGCCAATGAATATTCAGGGTTGTTTTCCTTTAGAATTGACTGGTTTGATCTCCCTGTAGTCCAAAGGATTCCCAAGAGTCTTTTCCAACACCACAGTTCGAAAGTATCAGTTCTTCAGCACTCAACCTTCTTTATGGTCTAATTCTCACATCCATACATGGTGACTGGAAGACAATGGCTTTGGCTATATGGATCTTTGTTAGCAAAGTGATATCTCTGCTTTTTAATACACTGTCTAGGTTTGTCATAGCTTTCCTTCCAAAAAGCAAGCATTTTCTAATTTTGTGGCTGCAGTCACCGTCCACAGTGATTTTGAGCCTAAGAAAATAAAATCTATCACTGCTTGCACGTTTCTACCTTTCTTTTGCCGTGAAGTGATGGGACTGGATGTCATGATTTTAGCTTATTGAATGCTGAGTTTCAAGCCAACTTTTTCATTCTCCTCTTTCACTCTCATCAAGAGGCTCTTTAGTTCCTCTTCACTTTCTGCCATTAAAATGGTATCATCTGCATATCTGAGGTTATTGATATTTCTTCCGGCAAACTTGATTCCGAATATTCCACAGTTTTGTTGTGATCCACGCAGTCAAAGGCTTTAACATAGTCAGTTAAACAGAAGTAGATGTTTTTTCTGGAACTCCTTTCCTTTCTCCATTACCCAAAGAATGTTGACAATTTGATCTTTAGTTCCTCTGCCTTTTCTAAATACATCTTGTACATTTGGAAATTCTCCATTTACTTACTGTTGAGGCCAAGTTTGAAGGATTTTGAGCATTACTTTGCTAGTGATTGCATGTACATACGTGCTTAGTCACTCAGTTGTGTCCAACTCTTTGTGACCCATGGACTGTGACCCACCAGGCTCCTCTGTCCATGGGATTCTCCAGGCTAGAATGCTTGAATGGGGTGTCATTCCCTTCTCCAGAGGATCTTCCCAAGCCAGAGATCGAACCAGAGATCTTCTGTGTCTCCTGAATTGGCAGGCAGATTCTTTGCCACTAGTGCCACCTGGGAAGTCCTGTTAGCATATGAAATTAGTGCAATTGTATATTCGTTTGAACATTCTTTGGCATTGCCCTTCTTTGGGATTGGGTTGAAAACTAACCTTTTCCTGTCCAGTGGATGAACTAAATCAAATCCCTTATGATTGTACAGTGATGGTAAAAATATATTCAAGGGATTAGATCTTGTAGACAGAGTGCCTAAAGAACTATGGATGGAAATTCATAACACTGTACAGGTGGCGGCAGCCAAAACAATCCTCAAGAAAAAGAAATGCAAGAAGGCAAAGTGGTTATCTGAGGAGGCTTTACAAATAGCTAAGCAATGAAGAGAAGTAAAAGGCAAAGGAAATATATACTCAACTGAATGCAGAGTTCTAGAGAATAGCAAGGAGAGATAAATGATCAAATGCAAATACAGGAAAACAATAGAATGGGAAAGACTAGAGATCTCTTCATTGGAGATATTGGAGATATCAATGGAACATTTCACGCAAGGATGGGCACAATAAAGTACAGAAATGGTAAGGACCTAAAAAAAGTAGAAGAGATTAAGAGATGGCAAGAATACACAGAAGAACTAGTTCCCTCTATAGTTAGTTACAAAAAAGAACAAGAAGGAGGGACCATGACAGTAACCTAACTTTATCCTTTTGCTTTGTGGACCAACAGAGGCTCCTAAAGTCTTTGACATTCACAAGGTCATTGATATATCTAAGTGATGGCAGAACCATGACCAGATCTGATCTCTTCATTTCCTGAATTAGGCAATTTCATGATGACTGTCATTAGCTCAAATCATGAACCTGGAAGATGAACTCACATAGCAATGAACTATCACTTTACCATTATTTCTAGTACATGTTTTTCATAGTTCAGATGCTTAGGTTATTTTGCTTTTTAGGTCACTGTATGGAAAACTGATTATCATCTGGGCAAAAAGTTGATTTAATCTATGACTGGGCAAACTGCTTTATAGGACCGAGCACCAAACATTTTAGGGTTTATAGACCATATGGTCCCTCTTGCAGCTGATCATACTGCCATTGTAGGACAAAAACAGCAATAGATAGTACATAAATGAAGGAACATAGATGTTTATCAATAAAACTATAGACACTGGAATTTGAATTTTACATAATTTTCGTGTGTCACAGGACATAATTCTTCTAATTTTTCCTAACTATGTAACAAATGTGAAAATTATCCTTAGCTTGTATGCCAAGCAAAAACAGACAGCTTACTGCATTTGTCTCACAAGCTATGGTTTGCTGACCTCTGATCCAAGCCCAAAGATCCCTGTCAACCTCAGTTCTGTTCTGCCATTTTTGCTTCTGCAGAAGTATCTTCACATGCCCAGATTGTTCATAAGCATTTGCAGGGACTTAGTCTAAAATGGATAATATTATATTCAGTATAAAAACACGGTGTTTTCTCTTAACATTTTCCTCTTTAAAATACTCTTTAGCATCATTGTTACACATACAAAGAAGATGCTTGCTTTTCAGTTTTTAATGTGATAATTTAATAAACAAATTAAAAATAAATACTTTCAAGAATGCCTATTTGGATACATGTCAATGGGTCCATGTTAAATTGGAGAATATGAGCCCATTTAGTAGATGATGATGTTTTGTGCCAAGTAAACAAAGAAACTGTCCTGAAAAGCTTTAGTATAGCAGAGCCAAGAAATGTGTCAGATAATCAAAAATGTAATGCAATCTCACAAAAGATGTGGGGAATATGATAAGAGGGGAGGAAAAGGGGGTGAAGGAAGAGACAGAGAAATGAGAGATGCAAGAAGAGAGGAAGAGAAAGAGGGAGGAAGGAATGAAGGAAGGAAGGAAAAGAGGGAGTGGGAGGGAGGGAATGGAGAGAGAGAAGAGCAGGAAGGAAGGGAGGAAGGAAAGTAGAACAACATTACTATATCTAGAGTTTAGCAAAAAGGAATATTTTCATTTGTGAATAGGTTCTAGATGTGAAGGTGTTGCCTTTGTACCCAAAATTTGTGATGTATATGTACTAGATAAGGTATATACAGCTTAAGAAACAATAACATATACCTATTTCCATATACCTGCTACCAATCTTAAGGTATAAAACTGCTGTCCAATACACAGAGGCCATCAAACCTGCCTATTTAACAATTAAAATGTGACCAATCTAAATTGATATGTGCTGAAAGTAAAATATTGAAAGCTGCTTTAAAAGACAAGTGTCAATAAAAGAAAAAAATATCCCATTAGTAATTTTTATATTGATTGCACATTGAATGTGATATTTTAGATTTATTGGGCTTATATATTATTAAAGAAACTTTTAAATTTTGGTAAACTAGAAAATTACGTATGTTCAGATTTATGGCATACATTTTGTTTGCATTGAACAGAGTTGATATAGAGCATAGCTAGATTTTTGAGTCTTCTTATGTGCCTCTGATGTCCTACCCTAAGGTAATCTTTTTTCTAAAATTATTAAGTTCTTTTTTTACTTGTATCAATAAATGTATGTCCCTTGATTACATAGTTATTTTTAAATCATTGTATTTAGTGAATATTCTTAGTAACAGCACCAGCTCCTGAGTTTGCTTTTGTCTATTCCCTGTTTATGGCCTTCCAGTATTTTTCTTCCTTTCCTACCAGCCCAGAAATGCCTTCTAAAAATATTTTAATCTGGCATTTTTAGGTTTTCCACCCTAGGAGCAGGGACTTTATTGTAAGAATACATTAAATATAAATAATGTGCAGATATGGCACAATGTGAAGGGTAGTTTGCTGATGACTGGTGCTTGGGACAATTTGGTCTAAACATTTTAAGGAAGAATTATTTTAAGGAAAAGTTGGTAGGGCATATTTTAAAACCTGTTGCTTCCCTCCTTTTGAAAGCAAATCACTTGGCTTAAGTGGAACATTAGATTTCCCTTCATAGTTTTTCTAACTTATATTCAGTAAGGTGAAAAATCTAATTCAGAGGTGAATCTGAGTCCCTCTGTGCAAATTTAGGACTTGAAATTTTAAACAACACAGCTATCCTTCTTTTCTGGGAGTACATAACTGGTAACGTGCTAATTAAGCCCATGAGAATTGCTGTATTGAATGTTCTTAGGGCAGCCACAGCTTGAGGATTCTTAACCCTTAGGAAGTAAACCACAAGTTGGTAACTCAGCTAAAGAACATGTGTGTTAATTGCTCAGTCATGTCCAACTCTTTGTGACCCCCATGGACTGTAGCCCACCAGGCTCCTCTATCCATGGAATTTTCCAGGCAAGAATACTGGAGTGGGTTGCCATTTCCTTCTCTAGGGTTTCTTCCTGACCCACGGTTGAACCTGGGTCTCCCACATTGCAGGCAAATTCTTTATCATCTGAGACACCAGGGAACATAATAGTTCCACATATCTGGTCACCAAAGTAAATGGATGTGAGATGTTCTCTAGACAGGTCATACTTACTGTATTAAAATCAATAAAATCCCTGGGAGTGTTTCTCCTAAAAGGACTGAAATTGATATACAGAGGGCAGGATACTAACTGTCTTGGGCACTCAGATAAAGGGAATTCTTAGTTTGTCCCTTAACCTTTGACTCTCTTCTGTTTCGGGTCATGGCACTATCTTTTCCTCTGTTGTTCAGGCACCAAACAGTCCTCAATTCTACTCATTTTTTCATCTCCGCACCCCATTCAGGCCCCACATTCAGTACAAATTCTGTCGACTCTACCTTCAAACTATATTCCAGATCTGACCACAGTTCAACAGCTCCACTGCTGTTCCCCCATTCAAACCGTCGTTACTCTCATCTGAGCTACTGCAGTGGTCTTCTTGCTTCGCTCTGGCTGTCCTACAGAGCCTTACCAATACAACAGCCCCGTCAGAGTCAAAGAATTAATTAGAATCTTGTGTCCTGTTTGAAGCTTTTCCATGGTTCATTATTGCATTCAGATGGAAATATAATTCCTTAATTTGAACTAAAATGGTCTTCCAGATTGCCCCTCTGAGCACATGGCCTGTCACGTGTTACTTGCTCACTTCTTTTTAGCCAGACTCACCGTCTTCAGGAACCCCCGTTCATATGCTTGCTATTCCCTTTCTGAAACACCCTTCCACTGAATCTTTTCATGGTGCACTTCTCATTCCACTCAGGTCTCTGCAAAAATGTCACTTCTTTTGTCCTGACCCCTAAAATAGCGGCATACACACGATCCCCTCATCCTCTGTTCTTTTTCTTCACAACATTTATCACTACTGATATAATGTATTTTTTTATATAGCTCTCATATATGTCATCAAGTTATGAAGATTTAAACAGATTTTACATGTATAAGCACTTTATAAAGCTCTATTTAAATGTGAGGGATGGTTATTATGGTGGAGTTTGCCACTTTATGACTTTAGTCTAATGATATTATGAATCAAAAAGTCTTTATTGATTTAATTAATTGTAATCATTCTTGTGAGGAACGCTGGGCTGGAAGAAGCACAAGCTGGAATCAAGATTGCTGGGAGAAATATCAATAACCTCAGATATGCAGATGACACTACCCTTATGGCAGAAAGTGAAGAGGAACTCAAAAGCCTCTTGATGAAAGTGAAAGATGAGAGCGAAAAGGTTGGCTTGAAGCTCAACATTCAGAAAACAAAGATCATGGCATCTGGTCCCATCATTTCATGGGAAATAGATGGAAAAACAGTGGAAACAGTGTCAGACTTTATTTTTTTGGGCTCCAAAATCACTGCAGATACTGATTGCAGCCATGAAATTAAAAGACGCTTGCTCCTTGGAAGGAAAGTTATGACCAACCTTGATAGTATATTAAAAAGCAGAGACATTACTTTGCCAACCAAGGTCCGTCTAGTCAAGACTATGGTTTTTCCCGTGGTCATGTATGGATGTGAGAGTTGGACTGTAAAGAAGGCTGATCGCCGAAGAATCGATGCCTTTGAACTGTGGTGTTGGAGAAGACTCTTGAGAGTCCCTTGTACTGCAAGGAGATCCAACCAGTCCATTCTAAAGGAGATCAATCCTGGATGTTCATTGGAAGGACTGATGCTAAAGCTGAAACTGCAATACTTTGGCCACCTCATGCGACGAGTTGACTCACTGGAAAAGACTCTGATGCTGGGAAAGGTTGGGGGCGGGAGGAGAAGGGGACGACGGAGAATGAGATGGCTGGATGGCATCACCAACTCTGTGGACATGAGTTTGAGTGAACTCTGGGAGTTGGTGATGGACAGGGAGGCCTGGCGTGCTGTGATTCATGGGGTCACGGAGAGTCGGACACGACTGAGTGACTGAACTGAACTGAACTGAACTGAATCATTCTTGTCTCTCCCTTGTCCTTGCTTGCTTTCTTTTTTAACTAACTAGAGATAATTGACTACTGGCTATTTAGATAATACTACTTAATTTTTAGCACTCCCTTTCTATAATTTATATTGCTTTTTCATGCATCCTGAACATCATAAGACTATGATGTAAGAAACAAGAATGTAAGAAAATGTTTAATCTTTGTATGCCTCTCATATATATGTTCAAGTAGTTTATCAAGTTTATCAGGTGCATTGGTCTTTCAAATAATGTATATCTCCAAGAAGATGGCAGTTGATCTGGGATCCCAGAAGTTTTTAATATCCATGGTGTCTAAGCAGTGTTACAGTTTTGTGAGCATGTTGTTTTGTTATTTTTAAATTTTTTAAGGAAGGAGTCATTTTGGGTTCCCCTCATAGAGTAGATACATGTATTATAAAGGAGATATAAATTGTGACCCACCATCCTGGGTGGAAAAATAATGGTACTTCCTGAATTTTCTGTAACTGAACTTCACTTTTGTTTTAAGAACTGATCTGGCCAGAGTTTTCAGATTCCAATCTCAGTCTTAAATCTTCCCCATCATCCTCATTTTGTATTTGAGCCATCTACCCACATTGGTTACAACTAAATGACCATCATCATGGTTACCAGTAGCTCTTCACTGTCTGTTTTTCATACTGAGGACGTAAAACCTTTCTTTGATATTTTGCCTAGACACACCACACAGTCATTTCCTGTCCCTGCCAGCAAGCCCCTACAGCTCACTATCAAGCCCCCATAGCCCACCAGACACTCTTATCCTCTTCATACACACACACCCTTCCTCCCGTCCCAGAAATATTCTTTTGATCTGATTGGAAATCCTGTTACTGTGTTTTTGTCTAAGATACTTGTTCTCTATCCTGATACTATTTCTGTTACCAGTGCTCTCAGTGCTCTAAATTGTCTTAGGAGCCTAGAGTTTTGGACACATGTATTCAGAGAGAAGTACAGGGAATTTCTATATCTTGCCCAGCTAGATCTTTCTGTCAAGACAGTGAGCACGGGGCCAATTCTCTGATAGAATTGGAGTAAGAAGAGATTGTAAATATTAAGAGGAGAAAATCATAGGTTAATACCACAGAATATTATCCCTCTTTAAGGGTTTTCAATTTGACATCTCAGTATAAAAATCAAACTACTGTTGCACACCTGCCTTGTAAATGGTCCTTAGCTATTTCACAGCACTTCCCATTTTTTTTCCTTCCAGATGAAATATGCAGTAAACTTCTAAAACTCACCAGTTTCAAGGAACCACAGTAACTCTCTGACATAACATTTTTCATGGCAATATGTAATTGTGTTCAATAAATAACAGAATAAAACACAATAGTTAGAACTAAAGCTTTGCATGTAGGATGGCCTGCTTCATTGAATCTTATACGGAGTCTGACTATTAAAAAATAATACTTTCAATTAAAAATAATGTTGTTCAACCATCTCAAACAGACCTATCATTTTTAACTCTGTGTCTAGGACAACTTATTTAAACATTTTCACACCAGTGCAAATATGCCACTTGTCAAAGTTCTTCATTTGTCCCTGAGATTTGTGGCATTGTTCTGGACCAAAGGAAGGAATTCATAAAAAGTGACCAACCTGCCATGTGATTCTGGGTAGTCCCAGTCTGCTAGATAGAATGCTCTTTTCTGGAAACCAGCTGATCTCATGTTTGTTCAGTATGTTAGCAGGGTATGGCGCTCTTACCTGTTTGCTTCCTAGCTTGTTTCTTGTCCATCCTTCTTTCCTCTCAACGGGAGCTGCTAACACAGTAGCAGGAGCTGGGAGAGCTTTTCCAGTTGTGTGACAGCTCTTGTTGTCCCTCTGTAACTGTAATTTTGTCTAGAGGTGGCTGTAGTTTATAAATTGCTGACTGATAAAGCTTGGGATGTAAAGGCCTTGTTATTTCAAGTCACATTATTCCATGTCATCAGTCTGTGGCTTCACACATCCCTGGCTTTTGCAGAAAAAAAAACTGCATATACAAATTTTCAATGTCATTTCTATAATTTGACTTCACTACAGCATGAGTCTTTCATTGGTTCTCTGTCAGTCATACTAAAGATGTGATTTCCAAGTGAATTTACACAATTTGATTAATATTTTAATATTAAGATTTTAAGAGCAGTCATGCCTCAGCTAAATCACATGGGCCATAACATGGCCACCAGGCAAAGCTGGTGGTGACTAGATGTTCCTCTAGATTTTCTCTTATTGACAAACAGCTCTTGGCCTCAAGAAAACATCAGTGACTTCAGAGAGTAAACATCTGATACTTGATCAAGAGTGGTGATTTTTAATGTTTCCACTGAAAGGATCTATTATGAGACTTATGTGGTTGCTGTATCTACACGAGGCAGCTCTTTGACACATGTGAATCTTGTCCCTGGGCACACTTGTATACACTTGAGACAAGTGTATATCCCTTTCTCAAATTCAATGAATTTATTCAAGTAGACAGATGTCTACATAAATCAGTCTTTCCCTCTCCTTTCCAGTTTCCCTCTCTTTCCGTCTCTCTCTTTCTCACATCCCCACCATTTATTCATCCCTCTTTCTCCAGTTGGACCTGAGAGCCTGAGTCCATGATCACGTGGTGGTGAGCGGAGGAGCTTGGGAGGAAGGAAACTATTTATTGGCAATGGTGTAACTTATAAACATAGAAAGAGAAGAATGGAGAGAGCCAAAGAGAGAATCTGAAAGTTCTGTAGAAATAAGACCTCCATCCTGCTGCTTTCAAGTTCTCAAGTGACACAAGAAATGGTTAATTTCCTTTGAACTTGCTTAAGTTAGCTTAAGTAGATTTCTGTTTTTTATAACTAAAAGAATCATAATCATAACTTTTATTTTGCCAAAAGTTATTTTAGAAGGCATTTATTGATTTCTTTAGTAAAGGTAATAGTAGTTATAATCTGCATTTGGCAAGGAGTTAAACTTTTTTCAAAATGCTTTTCTAGATGACGTGTTATTATAGCTCCAGAAAAGAGAATTAGTGCTGTCCCCTTATTTGATAGTTAAGAAATTATTTTTAAATTTGGTAAGACATTTGATAGGTAAGAAATTGTCTTGTTTTAGATGAGTCCAAAAAGGTTAATCAGCTTGCTTAAAATCTCAAAGTTGGGAGGAGTGCTGGAGTTAGGTCCTTGACCCCACGTATTAATGGTTTTTGTGTCCTAGAGCTGACTCATAACACGTCACTAATTCTTCACATGACCTCAACTCAATGCTTTGCTTTGGTAACTTGAAATTAGTCATTATGGGAATATTTATGCTATAGACATCAGAAAACATGACAATTCATAGGACTTTTTAAAAAGCCAGTTCAACTTTTACCAGCATTTCTCTGCTTCTAATGAGCAGTAAAGTATCTATTCTGGAGCCAAGAGTATTCATACATCTTTAAAGAAGTGCTGAAAACTCTTAACTTATTCTTAAGTAGAACTTTTCAATTCTTTACCAAGATAGCTTCCATCTCGGGGCAGAGACCTCAGCAATGTTGTGAGAAGTGTTAGAATATTCATTCTTAGGATTGAAAGCGTAAAAGGTCTACCAGTATTATCTAGCTCAGCTCTGTTCTTTCATAGATGAGGGAACTGAGGGCAGGAAATGTGAAATGATTTGTTCAAGGTCTTAAAACTATAGGAAAGAAAAATTATGATTTGAACTCAGAGCATCTGTCGTATGCTCTGGCTGAAATCCTTGCTTGGAAGATCAGCGAGATCATACTTAGGACAAAGACAGGAGGTCACAGGCAGAAGGCTAGAATCTCAGCACACTTGTAAAACCCTTTCCTGTACTAGACTGAAAAAGAGATCATTGTAATTAATTACTGATACCTAATTAAAGTTGCAGTTGTGCTCGTTTATTTGTTCATTAAGGTATGTGAGCAAAGTGATGTCTCTAATAATTAAAATAATCAATAAACTTACAAACTCAATTTCAGGACTAATTGTTTGTCTATTAAATACAAAGTCTTTTGCATAGTGATAAACTGTTAATATTAATGGAGGAAAAAATTGTGAAAATGAAAGACAGCTCTGCCCTTTCCAATAAGATGAGGTCATTATTATATGATTAAATAGACAGAGATAAGAAAGAAATTTCATTTTTTTTAATAGTGAAGAAATGAATGTCTAACTTGATCTAAGGAGCACTGCTGAAATATGTTACAGGTTTATGCTTGATTTAAAATATAAACCACTTAGGAATAAAATTGGCTTGAACAGTCTGTTGCTGACATTACACATACATCTCTTATAAATCAATATCATGCAACCAATAAGCAAGACAATAGTTAACTGCTTTTGTCAGTGTTTACTAAAATGATTGATGCTCTGTTATCACAGAAAATATCTAAACTTCCTTTGTCGGTGTTGGGTTGGGGGTGTTTTGGAAATAGAACTTCCTCACTAGAGTGTGATATGCTTAGTCAATCTACTTTATTTAGACAAAGTCTAAACACATCTATAAATGATAATTCAATATACTCATGCAATTAGCATTGGTCTTTGGATGGGTAATCATGTGGTGTGCTCTCCTAATAAAACTAAAATTAAGCATACTAATCACAATTAAACACCTATTTCCCTCTCCTTCTTCCTTATGCAATATTATCTCTGTTTTATATTAATACAGACTGCCAAGTTACAACTAGCTGACTTTTAGCTGCTTTTATCAAACTCAAATAGTTTGATAAAGTTTTCAGTGGCAGGATATTGAGAAACTCCTTATAACCTAACTTCTCTTGATTCTACCCTTTTAATGGTAAACTCTGTGCAAATTGCAAAGGATAAATAAATAAAATTAGCAAAGAACCTTCTTTATCCAGCACTGCATCCCTTGCTTTATCTACCTTCCTTTCTAGGCAGAATTAAAAGACTCATCATTGGCACACCCTAGGACACTGGTTCTCAAAGTGTGGTCCTGACCTGCAGATTTAGCATCTCCTGGTTAGAACCGCAAATTCTTGAGCTCAACCCCAAACCTACTAAATCTGAAACTCTGGGAGCAGGGCAAGCAAGTTCTTATAAAAACCCTCTTGTGTGATTCTGATGCTAACTAAAGTTTGAGAACTACTGCCCGAAGGGAAAGTATATTAAAGAGGACTTTGTTCAGAATATGAGGGTTATTTTCTGCTTTTTACACTCTCCGAGTGGTGTTGGAATTATTCAGACAGCACATAATGGACACATCTTGCCTTCTCTTTGGAGTGTTTCTTCTTGTGAGATTGATCATTCTGCATTTTATAAGTCTGGTTTTTTTTTTTCCTTTTCATTTCAAGACCTTGCTGATAAACAAACTAGGTGTAAGTTTGTATGGAAGTGGAAGAATAGGCCGAGGTAAGAAGAGACAGGTATCCCATCTGACAGATATGGAGAAACAGAGAAAAGGTGGGGAGAATAAAAACCTGGGAGCAAAAAGTAGATAAGGAAGTTCAGAAGTGAACAGCTGCTTCCTCATTTCCGGGCGCCAGCCCCATGGCTACAGCCTCGGTCCTGTCAGCATCTCTGCAGCAGTCTACTTCCCATCCTTCTCTTGCTCATCTACTCTTGAAACGTTATTTAATCTTATTTAAATTAACCCTTTTATGGCCTCCAATTGTAGTCATCCATCAGATCATCAAACCGTGCCATTTCCTCTTTGAAAGGCCTCTTGCATTCACTCCTCCTCTCATGGCTCTGCCATTTACATCCACAGGTGTTTTTGTCCATCATGTGTAAGCTCTACACCAGCCCTACTTCCTCCCTGGAGGAAACAGCCTCCGGAGTGAGTGTCCCTCATTGACCCCTTTCTAACTCATCTTGAGAACTGTTAGAAGACCATGTGATTTATGGGAATCAGTTAGCAAAAACAAGACCAGGAGCTGACTGTGGCTCAGATCATGAACTCCTTATTGCGAAGTTCAGACTTAAATTGAAGAAAGTAGGGAAAACCACTAGACCATTCAGGTATGACCTCAATCAAATCCCTTATGATTATACAGTGGAAGTGAGAAATAGATTTAAGGGACTAGATCTGATAGATAGAGTGCCTGATGAACTCTGGACGGAGGTTCGTGACATTGTACAGGAGACAGGGACCAAGACCATCCCCATGGAAAAGAAATGCAAAAGAGCGAAATGGCTGTCTGAGGAGGCCTTACAAATAGCTGTGAAAAGAAGAGAAGCGAAAAGCAAAGGAGAAAAGGAAAGATATAAGCATTTGAATGCAGAGTTCCAAAGAATAGCAAGGAGAGAAAAGAAAGACTTCCTCAGTGATCAATGCAAAGAAATAGAGGAAAACAACAGAATAGGAAAAACAAGAGACCTCTTCAAGAAAATTAGAGATTCCAAGGGGACATTTCATGCAAAGATGGGCTCGATAAAGGACAGAAATGGTATGGACCTAACAGAAGCAGAAGATATTAAGAAGAGGTGGCAAGAATACACAGAAGAACTGTACAAAAAAGATCTTCACGACCAAGATAGTCACGATAACGTGATCACTGACCTAGAGCCAGACATCTTGGAATGTGAAGTCAAGTGGGCCTTAGAAAGCATCATTACTAACAAAGCTAGTGGAGGTGATGGAATTCCAGTTGAGCTATTACAAGTCTTGAAAGATGATGCTGTGAAAGTGCTGCACTCAATATGTCAGCAGATTTGGAAAACTCAGCAGTGGCCACAGGACTGGAAGAGGTCAGTCTTCATTCCAATCCCAAAGAAAGGCAATGCCAAAGAATGCTCAAACTACCGGACAATTGCCCTCACCTCACACGCTAGCAAAGTCATGCTCAAAATTCTCCAAGCCAGGCTTCAACAATATGTAAACCGTGAACTCCCAGATGTTCAAGCAGGTTTTAGAAAAGGCAGAGGCACCAGAGATCAAATTGCCAACATCCGCTGGATCATGGAGAAAGCAAGAGAGTTCCAGAAAAACATCTATTTCTGCTTCATTGACTATGCCAAAGCCTTTGACTGTGTGGATCACAATAAACTGTGGAACATTCTGAAAGAGATGGGAATCCCAGACCACCTGACCTGCCTCTTGAGAAACCTGTATGCAGGTCAGGAAGCAACAGTTAGAACTGGACATGGAACAACAGACTGGTTCCAAATAGGAAAAGGTGTACGTCAAGGTTGTATATTGTCACCTTGCTTATTTAACTTATATGCAGAGTACATCATGAGGAACGCTGGGCTGGAAGAAGCACAAGCTGGAATCAAGATTGGCGGGAGAAATATCAATAACCTCAGATATGCAGATGACACTACCCTTATGGCAGAAAGTGAAGAGGAACTCAAAAGCCTCTTGATGAAAGTGAAAGAGGAGAGTGAAAAGGTTGGTTTGAAGCTCAACATTCAGAAAACAAAGATCATGGCATCTGGTCCCATCACTTCATGGGAAATAGATGGAAAAACAGTGGAAACAGTGTCAGACTTTGTATTTTTGGGCTCCAAAATCACTGCAGATGCTGATTGCAGCCATGAAATTAAAAGACGCTTGCTCCTTGGAAGGAAAGTTATGACCAACCTTGATAGTATATTAAAAAGCAGAGACATTACTTTGCCAACCAAGGTCCGTCTAGTCAAGGCAATGGTTTTTCCCGTGGTCATGTATGGATGTGAGAGTTGGACTGTGAAGAAGGCTGATCGCCGAAGAATCGATGCTTTTGAACTGTGGTGTTGGAGAAGACTCTTGAGAGTCCCTTATACTGCAAGGAGATCCAACCAGTCCATTCTAAAGGAGATCAATCCTGGATGTTCATTGGAGGGACTGATGCTAAAGCTGAAACTGCAATACTTTGGCCACCTCATGCGACGAGTTGACTCACTGGAAAAGACTCTGATGCTGGGAAAGGTTGGGGGCGGGAGGAGAAGGGGACGACGGAGAATGAGATGGCTGGATGGCATCACCGACTCTGTGGACATGAGTTTGAGTGAACTCCGGGAGTTGGTGATGGACAGGGAGGCCTGGCGTGCTGTGATTCATGGGGTCGCGGAGAGTCGGACACGACTGAGCGACTGAACTGAACTGAACTGAACTGGGTGGAGAGTATACAGGGAATCTTTATGCTAATTTTGCAACTTTTTCTTCTAACTGAACAGTTAGAGATTCCTGGTTTCCTTCATTTCACTGACTAGTTCTTTCTCTCTCCTCCTTGCTGCTCCTTTTCTCATAAACTTGATGTTCCCTTCTCAGTTCTCCACTGAACATCACCCAGTGCATATTTGGTTTCCTAACATGGGCTGCACGGTGATAGACTCTTGTCAATTATTCTTTGTGCATCTGCTTCACAGCAATTATGGGGGAGAATACAGGAGTAAAAACGTGTTCTATGCCTTTAATTAGAAATGTCTTGGTTAGACCTTTGATGCCTCAATATATCCTTCCTACCTAACCAACCTATTTCCTAGTACCTATCTGATGTTCCCAGTTCATTTCTTTACTGTCCCACATTCATGCCATTCTCATTTCTGCCCACACACTTTCACCTGGATTGCCCTCTGCTTGTTTAGGTGTCAGACATCCTCCAACACCAAGAATGAGACTCTTTTCTGGTTAGGTCATGAGGACCACTTCATCCTCAGTAATTCTCCATCTTCACCACACTTATTAGAGTACCCAGAGTCTGTATCACACAACAGCAAGTTTTTATTTTCTACTCTCCCACCTCTTCCCCATAATGAATTAGCAGGTCTTTGAAGTCAGGGGCTTCCCTGGTGGGTCAGATGGTAAAGAATCTGCCTGCAATGCGGGAGACCCAGGTTTGATCCCTGGGTCAGGAAGATCCCCTAGAGAAAAGGAATGGCTACCCACTCTAGTATACTTGCCTGGAAAATCCCATGGACAGAGGAGCCTAGCAGGCTACAGTCCATGGGGTCGCAAAGAGTCGGACAATTATTTTTCTATGATTAACTCTTTATAACTCTTGTCATGCCTTTTTTGCACAAAATTATCTTGATAATTTTATCTTTAAAAGGAAACATTATTAAGTGGAAATTAAATGCTATGTAGGTAAAATTATTTTTTTTGAAGTATGTCAGGATATAGCAAAAAGGACATTAAATAATCACATGTTTAATGTGATTGAACTTTTATATTTTTTAGAACTTTTATATTTTGCCTAGGAAATTGTACAAATTAGAGCAGAAGTGAGTCATTTTTTATATGGAGGGCAGGAAATAAATAATATATCCAATGTAAAGTGTTTTGTGTTTTACGCTCTAGTTCACATCAAACAAAGAGCTTTAAAGCATCTGACTGTGTCAGTTTTTGTTATGAGAGAGCACTTTTCTGTTGGTTATCAGCCATTAGGTAATCTTTCATATGTAGTAGCTTAATTGAAAAGGCAACAATCAAGAAAATTTAAAAGAGAGGGGAGAAATAAAATGTAAAAAAAAATTATATATAACTCGAAAAAAAAAAGGATTTGAAATCAAATATTCTGAAATAGAGAAGAGAGATTAAAAATATGTTCCTGATGGATTCAGTTCACAGAGAGCACAATACTGTTGCCAAGGATGAACCTGTGATTTGTTTGTGGGAAAATTAAGAATCATAAAACAGGTAGAAAACAGAAGTTCATGAAGTTAAGTGATACATCCAAAGTCACACATTAGTGTGTAGCAGTACCAGGAATGGAACTTCTGAAACCAGCACTCTTCTAATTGATTCTATCTGGTGGCTTAGCTATAGAGAATCCATATGCCAGTGCAGGAGACCCATGTTTGATGCTGGATCTAGAAGATCCCCTGGGGAAGAAAATGACAACCCAGTATTCTTACCTGTGAACTCCCATGGATAGAGGGAGACTGGTGTGCTACAGTCCATGGGGTTGCAAAGAGTTGGACACAACTGAGTTACTAAACAACAATTAGTCCTGTTAGATGACTTCTGCTAAACATTGCTTTACTGCCACAGACTGTCTTTACCCTAACTTCCTCTGAGATTCTTACCAATGTATGACATTTGTCAGAACTATGAGTGTCCATCACTTTTTCTCTAAAACACACTCAGCAGTAAATGCATTGCCTAAAGTTGAAACATCACTTGTGCCATTTAATAATCAGAGACAAAATTGGTTTGACTTTTTTTGGTAAACAATTAACTTCAGTACCTCTTCTTGTCCCAAGTCAAGTCAAAGTTCTCATTTCCTGTCAAAAGCATATAAACCCCTGCAACTCTGAGCCCTAGAATATCCAGATCAAAACGAGTCAACAGTAGAAGTCATATGGACTGTGCCTTGTTGTATTGATTAATAAATGAGGCTGCATACTTCAACAGCATAAACAAAAATCAATAGCAGAGCTGTTCCTGAAACTCGATCCCATTATTCTTTCCATGACACCATGTAATTCTCATTCCATTCAGAAAACATTGCTTCAGGGAAGTCTCAAGTAATACAAAAGGCAAATCATTCATTTATAGGAGGTAAACAGAATTGTATGTTTTGAAACACTTAAGAAATGATGACATCTTTTCAACATCTCTTGACTCATAGTGCGATTTTTAAAACACAAATAGTTTGAAGGACAATGAAATTATACATTTTGTGTGCTAAGTCACTTCAGTCGTGTCTGACTCTTTGCAGTCCTATGGACTGTAACCCACCAGGTTCCTCTATCCATGGGAATTCTCCGTGCAAGAATACTGAAGTGGGTTGCCGTGCCCTCCTCCATGGGTTCTACCTAACCCAGGGATAGAACCTGCATCTCCTATGTCTCCTGCATTGGCAGGCAGGTTGTTTTTTTTTTTTTTTTTTTACCACTAGTGCCACCTGGGAAATCCCTACATTGTCTATGAGAAAGCAATAAGTAGCTCCAGTAGTGTTATAAAACATCAACTTGCATGTTGCTTTATTTTTCAAATATTGGGAAAGTAATAGTTACAAGAGGTTGCATTTTTTTCATATCTGTAAGTATTAGTATACATAACTAATTAAATTAAAATTTTCCAAAATGATAATGGCAGGAAAAATTATGGCACCAAATGCAAAAGCTGAAAAGATAAACAAAAACTAAATTCACCATTAAGGTCATATATATATAATATTTTGTATCTGCTTATGAATACATACGTTTAAAAATAGCTGTTATTTACTTTTCTAAATACCATCGTTTGGATTTTTATTATAAAAAGCTAGATTTTCAAAATTCCATTTTTCAACCCAGTTTAAAGCTTTGTTCTTCCAATATGTCCAGTCGTAAAACTTAAATAGTAAGCATTTGCCCAATTGAATTCTATTTTGTATTTTGTTGAAATGCTTTATGCTAATTCCACATATTAAAGTGTATTTGGAGGGGGAAAAGAAAAAACAACAACTCTGATTTAAGAAAACATACCTGACATGAGAAGAGCTGAGGAGCTATGTTTGCTATTGTCTTTGTATCTATTATGTTACATAGGAATTTTTAAAGCCGATAGTAGCTAGATTTATATGCTGAGTTCTGACAAAACTGTCACAAGAATTTTTTAATATATACTGAAATGTTTCTTATTGCAAGGGTACTGATTTACTTTTTAATCTTTTTAATTTACTTTTGAATTATTTGTACCTATCATATTGGATGCATCTAAGAGGCCTATAATAAATGTTTAGCTAATGACTTAGAAAATGATTGCCCAGAAATGAGAAAATAAACCTCTTAGCTTATATGTATATCACACTAGCCTCTGCTGGTGGTTAGAATGGACTGAGGGCAAACCCCTTATTAGAATTAGAATTGCCAGAGCCTGAGCCCCACCCAGCAATCTTGATTCCAGCTTGTGCTTCTTCCAGCCCAGCGTTCCTCATGATGTACTCTGCATATAAGTTAAATAAGCAAGGTGACAATATACAACCTTGACGTACACCTTTTCCTATTTGGAACCAGTCTGTTGTTCCATGACCGGTTCTAACTGTTGCTTCCTGACCTGCATACAGGTTTCTCAAGAGGCAGGTCAGGTGGTCTGGGATTCCCATCTCTTTCAGAATGTTCCACAGTTTATTGTGATCCACACAGTCAAAGGCTTTGGCATAGTCAATGAAGCAGAAATAGATGTTTTTCTGGAACTCTCTTGCTTTCTCCATGCCAGCGGATGTTGGCAATTTGATCTCTGGTGCCTCTGCCTTTTCTAAAACCTGCTTGAACATCTGGGAGTTCACGATTTACATACTGCTGAAGCCTGGCTTGGAGAATTTTGAGCATGACTTTACTAGCGTGTGAGATGAGTGCAATTGTGCGGTAGTTTGAGCATTCTTTGGCATTGCCTTTCTTTGGGATTGGAATGAAGACTGACCTCTTCCAGTCCTGTGGCCACTGCTGAGTTTTCCAAATCTGCTGGCATATTGAGTGCAGCACTTTCACAGCATCATCTTTCAAGACTTGAAATAGCTCAACTGGAATTCCATCACCTCCACTAGCTTTGTTCGTAGTGATGCTTTCTAAGGCCCACTTGACTTCACATTCCAAGATGTCTGGCTCTAGGTCAGTGATCACATTATCGTGACTATCTTAGATATGCAGATGACACTACCCTTATGGCAGAAAGTGAAGAGGAACTCAAAAGCCTCTTGATGAAAGTGAAAGAGGAGAGTGAAAAGGTTGGCTTGAAGCTCAACATTCAGAAAACAAAGATCATGGCATCTGGTCCCATCACTTCATGGGAAATAGATGGAAAAACAATGGAAACAGTGTCAGACTTTGTTTTTTTGGGCTTCAAAATCACTGCAGATGCTGATTGCAGCCATGAAATTAAAAGACGCTTGCTCCTTGGCAGGAAAGTTATGACCAACCTTGATAGTATATTAAAAAGCAGAGACATTACTTTGCCGACCAAGGTCCGTCTAGTCAAGGCAATGGTTTTTCCCGTGGTCATGTATGGATGTGAGAGTTGGACTGTGAAGAAAGCTGATCGCCGAAGAATCGATGCTTTTGAACTGTGGTGTTGGAGAAGACTCTTGAGAGTCCCTTATACTGCAAGGAGATCCAACCAGTCCATTCTAAAGGAGATCAATCCTGGATGTTCATTGGAGGGACTGATGCTAAAGCTGAAACTGCAATACTTTGGCCACCTCATGAGACGAGTTGACTCACTGGAAAAGACTCTGATGCTGGGAAAGGTTGGGGGCGGGAGGAGAAGGGGACGACGGAGAATGAGATGGCTGGATGGCATCACCGACTCTGTGGACATGAGTTTGAGTGTACTCCGGGAGTTGGTGATGGACAGGGAGGCCTGGCGTGCTGTGATTCATGGGGTCGCGGAGAGTCGGACACGACTGAGCGACTGAACTGAACTGAACTGAACTGAACTGAGCCCCACCCACAGAGAGTTGTCTTCACTGTTCTGGGCTGAATTCTAAGAAATAGTGTTAGTATGTAAATCTTAGGTGATGGATAAGAGGAACAGCTCGGTCTGCGAACCACTGATGTATTTGCAAGTTTCACGTATGTCTCTCACATCCAAAGGTAAATTAATCTTAGTTCTAAGCTAGTCAATCGTATAAAAATATTCTGCTTCAGTGTCTTCATTTTCAAAATGAGGAAACTGAATAACAGCATAAATTGCTTGTCTATAGCAAACATCTACTAAGTGTCAAAGTTGAGACTGAAATTTAGGACTGATCTTAATCCAGTGCTCAATTCCCCATCCAACTCTGTACCATTTCTCTCACGACCTTGGTAATGGTTTATGTGAAAAAAATGAAAGCTGCTTCACATAGTGCCTGTCCAGATAGCTTAAATCCAAGTATGACTTTAACACTTGAGGACAAAGATGTAGCATTTTATTATTTTATATGTCTGGTGCAAAACATAGTCCTCCCAAGTATTTGCTGCTTGTGTAATGCAATTAGATGACTGTGATGGAAAATAAAATTATTAATATATGTGATGTACAGCTCTGGACACTCACATAAAACTAATAGAGAGCTAGTTTGATTTTTTAATTAACTGGTTGTCATGGAGGACAAGCAAGATGACAGATGTCTGAATATTTGGCCTTACTTGACTGTGACATAATGTTAAAATGTTCTAGAGATAATTGTCGTTTGGCATCCCTAACATTGAAAAGGACAGCCAATCCCTGTAATAGTTTTTCTACAATGTTTCAGTTAACTATGTTTCAGTTAATGATGAGACAAAAGAAGAAAGAAAATTATTGGTCAACCCAATCTTCTTCAGCCATTAAATAACTTTCAAGTTAAAAAAAAAATGCAGTTTAACATGTATCTCCTCTTCATTCAAGCTGCTGGTATCATAGAAATGTCTGCACATATCTGGTTTTCTGACTTAGGCCACTGCTTTATAATAACATGTATCTATTCAAGTAATTGTTGATAATTTTTTTCATAGCCACTTTATCAAATACATATTATATGTATCAGTTCAGTTCAGTCACTCAGTCGTGTCTGACTCTGGGACCCCATGAATCACAGCATGCCAGGCCTCCCTGTCCATCACCAACTCCAGCAGTTCACTCAAACTCATGTCCATCGAGTCGGTGATGCCATCCAGCCATCTCATTCTCTGTTGTGCCCGTCTCCTCCCACCCCCAATCCTTCCCAGCATCAGAGTCTTTTCCAGTGAGTCAACTCTTCGCATGAGGTGGCCAAAGTATTGCAGTTTCAGCTTTAGCATCAGTCCTTCCAATGAACACCCAGGACTGATCTCCTTTAGAATGGACTGGTTGGATCTCCTTGCAGTCCAAGGGACTCTCGAGAGTCTTCTCTAGCACCACAGTTCAAAAGCATCAATTCTTCGTCGATCAGCTTTCTTCACAGTTCAGCTCTAACATCCATACATGACCATGGGAAAAACCATAGCCTTTTCCCATATAGATTATTAAAATATCGAGTAGAGGTCCCTGTGCTATAGATACATCCTTGCTGTTTATCTCTTTTATGTATAGTCATATGTATATTAGAGGCTTGGAATCTGAGTGCCCAAGTAATTCTTTTTCCAAGTAATTATCTTCCATGGTCCATTGATTAAAACAAAACCAAGCAAACAAAAAATGGGGGCAAGTTGGAGAAAAGATACAGAAATAAATGGACTTTTAAAAACTTATTTTTTACTTCTTTTTTACTCCATATTGGGACCAATGCCAGCACTTACTACACTGTACCTCCGGTTCATCATCTGATTATACTTTGTTTTCTTCCATGGTCACATTTTCACACGTGGCACCTAGAAGCCATGATGACTACAAACTGTACCGAAGCAATCTGGTTGGAAACTATTTCATGTTCTAATTTTTCTGATTTTCTGTGATGTAAAATGGAAAAGAGAGGACTATCTTCTCTTTCTATGTGAAATAAAAGTAACATAGCCATTTTAGGGTTTATTCTTGGATCTATTTCCACATCTGTGTTAAGAGGATATTAGATTACATAATTGCGTATGATCCTGCAAACACTAATAGTTCTATGATTCTTTCATACATGACAAAATAAGGATATAGAAGACTGAGTGTCTCCATTGATATCATAACCTCCCCCTACATATACACACAAGAGTGGCACAATTAATATTAAAACTGTTTTTCTTAATACCTGTATCAAGTACATATTACTGTACTGTGTGGCCTCTTCTTGAATCACTGTCAACACAGTGAAGTTGGAGAGTTGTTCTGTAGGGTTAAGTAGCAAGGTTTTGTACTTGGACTTGCTCTATCTGACAGCTCTACCAACATTATAACTAAAGATATAGAATTCATGTCAAGTTGATGAATGTCTAAACAGTGCAGCAATTCCTAATAGCATGTATGAAAAAACAAAGAGTTTAAAAGTCTTGAAATTAAAGGCTGAGATGAGTTCAGTAAATGAAGTTTCTGTTTCTGTTTTAGTCAGTGGTTAATATAATTTGCATATACACAATGGAAAAGATTGGTTCAGTTCAGTCGCTCAGTCATGTCTGACTCTTTGCAACCCCATGGACTGCAGCACGCTAGGCTTCCCTGTCCATCACCAATTCCCAGAGCTTACTCAAACTCATCTCCATTGAGTTGGTGATGCCATCCAACCCTCTCATCCTCTGTCGTCCCCTTCTCCTCCCACCCTCAATCTTTTCCGGCATCATGGTCTTTTCCAATGGGTCAGTTCTTCACATCAGGTGGCTAAGGTATTGGAGTTTCAGCTTCAGCATCAGTCCTTGCAATGAATATTCAGGACTGATTTACTTTAGGATGGGCTGGTTGGATCTCCTTGCAGTCTAAGGGACTCTCAAAAGTCTTCTCCAATACCACAGTTCAAAAGCATCAATTCTTTGGTGCTCAGCTTTCTTTATAGTCCAACTCTCACATCCATACATGACTACTGGAAACCCATAGCTTTGATTAGACAGATCTTTGTTGGCAAAGTAACATCTCTGTTTTTAATATGCTGTTTAAGTTGGTCATGGCTTTTCTTCCAAGGAGCAGGCATCTTTTAATTTTCTTGGCTGACGTCACCATCTGCAATGATTTCAGAGCCCAAGAAAGTAAAGTCTCTCATTGTTTCCATTGTTTCCCCATCTATATGCCATGAAGTGATGGGACCAGATGCCATGATGTTAGTTTTCTGAATGTTGAGTTTTAAGCCAACTTTTTCACTCTCCTTTTTCACTTTCATTAAGAAGCTCTTTAGTTCTTCTTTACTTTCTGCCAGAAGGGTGGTGTCATCTGCATTTCTGAGGTTATTGATATTTCTCCCGGCAATCTTGATTCCAGCTTGTGCTTCATACAGCCTGGCATTTCACATGATGTACTCTGCATATAAGTTAAATAGCAGGGTAACAATATACAGCATTGACGTACTCCTTTCCCATTTCGGAACCCGTCTGTTGTTCCATGTCCAGTTCTAACTGTTTCTTCTTGACCTGAATACAGACTTCTTAGGAAGCAGGTCAGGTGGTCTGATACTCCCATCTCTTTAAGAATTTTCCGTAGTTTGCTGTGATTCACACAGTCAAAGGCTTTGGTGTAGTCAATAAAGCAAAAGTAGATGTTTTTCTGGAACTCTCTTGCTTTTTCAATGATCCAAGAGATTTTGGCAATTTGATCTCTGCTTCCTCTGTCTTCTATAAATCCAGCTTGATCATCTGGAAGTTCATGGTTCATGTACTGTTGAAGCCTGGCTTGGAGAATTTTGAGGATTACTTTGCTAGCAAAGTAATGTGATGTGAGTTTTTGTGATGTTAGTGCAATTGTGCAGTAGTTTGAGCTTTCTTTGGCATTGCCTTTCTTTAGTATTAGAATGAAAACTGACCTTTTCCAGTGGCCTCTGCTAAGTTTTCCAAATTTGCCAGCATATTTAGTTCAGCACTCTCACAGCATCATCTTTTAGGGTTTGAAATAGCTCAACTGGAATTCTGTCACCTCCACTAGCTTTGTTCATAGTGATGCTTCCTAAGGCCCACTTGACTTCACATTCCAGTATGTCTGACTCTAGGTGAGTGATCACACAACTGTGTTATCTGGGTCATGAAGATCTTTTTGTGTCATTCTTCTGTGTATTCTTATCACCTCTTCTTAATATCTTCTGCTTCTGTTAGATCCATTCTATTTCTGTCTTTTATTGTGCCCATCTTTGCATGAAATGTTCCCTTGGTATCTCTAATTTTCTTGAAGAAATCTCTTTCCCATTTTATTGTTTTCCTCTATTTCTTTGCATTGATCACTAAGGAAGGCTTTCTTATCTCTCCTTGTTATTCTTTGGAACTCTGCATTCAAATGGGTATATCTTTTCTTTTCTCCTTTGCATTTCACTTCTCTTCTTTTCTCAGCTATTTGTAAGGCCTTTTGCCTTTTTGCATTTCTTTTTCTTGGGGATGGTCTTGATCACTGCCTCCTATATACAGTGTCATGAACTTCCATCCATATTTCCTCAGGCACTCTATCAGATCTAATCCCTTGAATCTATTTGTCACTTCCACTTGATTTAGGTCATACCTGAACAGTCTAATAGTTTTCCCTACTTTCGTCAATTTATGTCTGAATTTGGCAATAAGGAGTTCATGATCTGAGCCATAGGCAGCTCCCAGTCTTGTTTTTCCTGATTGTATAGTGCTTTTCCATCTTTGGCTGCAAAAAATATAAACAATATGATTTCAGTATTGACCATCTGGTGATGTCCATGTATAGGGTTGTCTCCTGTGTTGGAACAGGGTGTTTGCTATGACCAGTGCATTCTCTCTGCAAAATTCTATTAGCCTTTGACTTCCTTCATTTTGTACTCCAAGGCCAAATTTGCCTGTTGCTCCAGGTTTCTCTTGGCTTCCTACTTTTGCATTCCAGTCCCCTATAATGAAAAGTACATCTTTTTTGCGTGTTAGTTCTAGACGGTCTTGTAGGTCTTCAGAGAACCATTCAGCTTCGGCTTCTTCAGCATTACTGGTTGGGCTATAGACTAGGATTACTGTGATATTGAATGGTTTGCTTTGAAAATGAACAGAGATCATTCTGTTGTTTTTGAGATTGCATCCAAAAATGCATTGCATTTTGGACTTTTGTTGACTATGATGGCTACTCCATTTCTTCTAAGGGATTCTTGCCAACAGTACTAGATATAATGGTCATCTCAGTTAAATTCACCCATTCTGGTCCTTTTTAGTTCACTGATTCCTAAAATGTTGATGTTTACTCCTCCCATGACCTGTTTGACCGCTTCCAGTTTGCCTTGATTCATGGACCTAACATTCTAGGCTCCTATGCAATATTGCTCTTTACAGCATAGGACTTTACTTCCATCACCAGTCACATCCACAACTGGGCATTGTTTTTGCTTTTCCTCCATCTCTTCATTCTTTCTGGAGTTAGTTCTCCACTGGTCTCCTTAGCATGGTAGGCACCTACTGACCTGGGGAGTTCATCTTTCCATGTTCTTTTTGCCTTTTCATGCTATTCATGGGGTTCCCAAGGCAAGAATACTGAAGTGGTTTGCCATTCCTTTCTCCAGTGGGCCACATTTTGTCAGAACTCTCCACCATGACCCGTGCTTTTTGAGTGGCCCTACATGTCGTGGCTCATAGTTTCATTGTTAGACAAGACTGTGGTCCATGTGATCAGTTTGGTTAGTTTTCTGTGATTGTGGTTTTGCATTCTGTCTGCCCTCTGATGGAGAAGGATAAGAGGCTTATGGAAGCTTCCTGATGGGAGAGACTGACTGAGGGGGAAACTGTGTCTTCTTCTGATGGTCTGGGCCATGCTCAGTAAATCTTTAATCCAGTGTTCTGTTGATGGGCAGGGCCGTGTTCCCTCCCTCTTATTTAACCTGAGGCCAAACTATGATGGAGGCAATGAAGAAAATGGTGACCTCCTTCTAAAGGTCCCATGCTGCATTCAGTGCTCCAACCCTGCGCCAGGCCATCCTCAACCCATCCCTCTGTCAGAGATTCCTGTACACTTATGGGCAAGTCTGAGTTAGTCTCTTTTGGGGTCACAGCTCCTTTCTCTTGGGTCCTGTTGCACACAGGCTTCTATTTGTGCCCTCCGAGAGTCTGTTTCCCCAGTTCTGTGTAAGTTCTGGCGGCTCTATGATGGGGTTAATGGTGACCTCGCCCAAGAGGGCTTATGCCATACCCAGGTCTGCTGCATCCAGAACCCCTGCCCCTGTGGCAGTCCACTGCTGACTGTACCTCCTCAGGAGACACTCAAACACACTCTGGCTCAGTCTCTGTGGGATCTCTGGTCCTGGTGCACAAGGTTTGTTTGAGCCTCTGAGCCTTTCTGGTGGGTAAGGGGTTTGATTCTAAATGTTATTTCACCCCTCCTACTGTCTTTCTAGGGCTTGTACATGGGGTATCTTTTTTTGGTTAACAGCATTTTCCTTGATACAGGTTTACTATTTATCAACAGGGTAGGGAGGATATTTGAAAATTATAATCTTAGGCTACAAAGGAAATATAACATCTATGTGTAGATTAGTGGCTTTATAAAAGAAGTAATGACTCTCAAATGTTTGTTCCCTCACAACCAACTTGACAGATACTGCTTTTATGCATGTACCCACTCAACAGATACTGCTGATATGTATGTTACTGATTTTTTTTTTCATATGACACCAGAGCCAGAAGAAACTGCCACCAAGTTAGTGAAATTTCTGTACTTCTAGCTCAGTCAGATCTTTACCATTTGAGGTCTCAGTGATAATGAATACACTGCCTGTTGTGAAGAGTGGATGGAAGCCACATAGAAAGACCTTTTGACTCAAAAAATATTCACAACTTGAAGTTGAGAGTTATGTCTTATTCGGTAGGAATTTTTAGGACTTCAGGCATGGGAGGCCTGAAGTGACCTAAGAGAACTGTCCCTGGGAGGAAAGAGGAAGAGCCAGGTTATGTAGAATTTACAACAAAGGGCAGGTAGTCTGTACGTTAAAATATTACTGTTACTGGCATGCTGTGATTCATGGGGTCGCAAAGAGTCGGACACAACTGAGCGACTGAACTGAACTGAACTGAAAGAAAACCAGATAACCCACAATAAAGAATTTAGTGCTTTTCCATGTACAGGAAGATGCAAGAGTCTGGACTCACTGAAATAATTCCTTTGATATGTTCCTCAACTCTCTGAGGCCAGTTTCCTGTGTTTTCACATCTTGAGCTTCCTTTTCTCAGGGCTCACCATGGGGAGTGGCTACAGTCTAGATGGCAGGTATTCTCCTCACTGAGTTCCCCCAGAGTTCTGTGCAATTCCTGATGTCTATTCAGTCCTTGTTTATTGTTATGACAGGAAATATTCCATTTCTCAGGCCATACCTAGGCTCTAGACCCACTTCTTATTTCATCCGTGAGCAGGGACCAGAGCAAAGCAGAAGTGTTGTGAAGAGGGCAACTGACACAGAGATAGGCTGGAAATTGTCCTTCAAATCACAGTTGAAAGAATGAGGATGCTGTATCCCAGAGAAGAGGCTTACAGGGACTTGAAATCCCTTCATATAAATTATATGTTATAAGAATGGGTGCCCTTTCCAAATCATATGACAATTTATATTAGCAGTTATTCTGGATTATGAATGGTGAGCATCTCATTATATGTGTTCCTCATGCCACAAAACTAAACAGTCCTAACAATGTAGGAAAATAATATTTTGCAAACAGATTTCTTTTTCTTTCTTTAGTTCACATTACCATTTCAATTATTATCTTTAGTGGGCAGATACTACTCAAATTTAGTTGATACTTTTGCCTTTGATATGTCTGTAATGGGTCATAATATAGTTAAATGGAACATAAAATCTCAATTGAAAGGAATATTATAGAAAATCTACTTGAAATACAGATGCTCTCCTCCTTTCCTTCTGAAATAATCTGCTTTGATGGATAGAAAACAAGTAAACAACTCTCTTGAAACTAAACTCCACCCATATTTGAACTGAGTTCCCTTTGTTTTCATTATTATGATTATGCAGTTACAGCATCTTGGTCTACTGTTATTAATGAATATGTCCTCATGGGAATCTGTTAACTATTTGTGATTACATAAGAGGTTTTTCATTGCTCTGTTAATAGTTTGCCCTTTTCCTGTGTAACTGGTCCTCCTTGGTGTCTGTCCCTTCCTAGGGTATACACTTGATCAGACTGTATAGGGGAATTCTACTTCTTAGAGAAGTTACAACAAAAAAAGAAATTTAGACAGAAGCAATAAAGCAAAATGATTTATTTGAATCCTTTTATTATTTTGCTACAATGAATATCTGTGTAACAAGTTTTGTCATAGGAAATTATATTAAAGAAATTGTGGTTAGGCTTATGCTTTTCCAAGTTAAGTTCAAATTATTTTCTTTTTACCTTTTACAATATTCTTAAAATCTCACAAATATAAACAAGCTTAGGATCAGTAATAAATCAATGAATGGTTGCAGGAAAAAGTGACTTTATGATTTTTAACCTCCCGAATCCACATACAATTTCAGTTTTGGTTTCTTCTGTATCAAAGAGAGGTTGTTTTGTTTTGTTTTTATTTCTTAATTAGCAGAATAGAAGGGATTTAGCTGCTGCTTTTATTAAGGTGAATGGCTTGTATTTACTCTTGTTAAACTATTCTGTGCTTTTTGATTTACAGATTTTTTTTTCCAGTTCTGTGTGTACCTGTATTTGTTCTTTTCCAAATTATTTTCCCATTTAGGTTATTACAGAATGTTGAGCAGAGTTCCCTGTGCTATACAGTACTACCCTGTTAGTTATCTATTTTAAAAATATCAGTATGTACATGTCAGTCTCATACTCTCAATCTATCCCTCCTCCTCAGTTCCCTCCAGTAAGCAAAAATTCATTCTCTAAATCTGTGAGTTTGTTTCTTACAGATATTTTTTTTCCTTCATTCACCAAGTATATTTTATGAGTGCTGTCTGTAAAGCAATCTAGCCAAATTATTCATCAGTTTATTTTAAAATATATTTATGCATATGCTATCTCTAATAAGACACAATAATTGACAACAGTGGCATAAATTCCATTAAAAAGTAGAAGTAGATATAAACATTTGTATATGTGTGTATGCTGTGCATATGAGCCCACAGGATAGAATTTCTTTGTTTTCTGAATGACCAAGCAGTCTTCACCAAAGGCAGCTTAAATGAAAAAAGGACTAACAGCTATTGAAGTCTTCTTTTTAAGCTCAAATTATATTAAACAACTAAACTAATTCATTTTAATTATAGCTATAGTTTGTCCTCTTTTGTCCATAATCCTAAATATTTTGTGCTTGCTCTAAGTTTGTTTAAAATGCAGGTATAAAAATGTAATTGGCTGTCATTTAAATTAAGACAACCTTATATAATTGACAAATGGTTTATTTTGGAAAGTGTAGTCTTTCAGTAATTTAAACTAATCTTCTTTCAACTCAGTTTATCTCCTATTTTAAAAATTCCAGTGGTTTTATATGTTCTGTCTACTATAAACCTCTGATGTCTTCCACACAAGAAGAATGAATTTTATGTTCTAAACCTAGACTTGGGGCCCTTCCACAGAAATCTCATTTTATTTCTCTAAAATTTTCTCTTTTCTCCAATACCAAACACCTGTGGCCAGAATGGCTTCCTGGGCATTCCTCATACACACGTGCATTCTTTTATCAATCTCACATCTAAAAATGCCTTTTCCTTATACCCTGCTTACAAATTCTACTCATAGGTCAAGACAAATTCAAGTCCTATCTTTCCCATGAACATTTAGTCTGGTTAAGGCACACTCATCAATTCCTAGTCCAGCCTCATATGGCTATAAGTCACTGTGGCTAGCGTCATGACATCTTTGAGATGCATAGATCTTATTTTCCCAGCAGGGCACCCTGAGAACACTGTTGATCATCACCAACAAGTTTTATATTCATTCTGGAAATGGCAACCCACTCCAGTGTTCTTGCCTGGAGAATCCCAGGGATGGGGGAGCCTGGTGGGCTGCTGTCTATAGGGTCACACAGAGTCGGACACAACTGAAGTGACTTAGCAGCAGCAGCAGGATATATGCATAGGCATAGAACATATGCTGCATTTATGTTAGTTTGGAAGGCTTAACACTTCAAAGTGTCTAACTAATCAAAGCAGGGCATCTGAGCAAATGACAGTGTTCCTGTCTACAACAGTATGTTCCTATCAGTCAGAATTTTTAGTATCTTATGAAAAGCATCAGTCAAAACAAGTAGGATAATTTATTTACTTATTCAAGATATTTTAAATAGCAGGAGCTTACACTTATTCTTAGCTTGAACCATACAAAATTGCAAATTCTATAATTCAAATATGGTTGAACATCAGCAAATCCATATGGTTCAACTGAATATTTGCCAAAACCTATTGATGAAAGTGAAAGAGCAGAGTGAAAAGTTTGCCTTGAAGCTCAACATTCAGAAAACGAAGATCATGGCATCTGGTCCCATCACTTCATGGGAAATAGATGGGGAAACAGTGGAAACAGTGTCAGACTTTATTTTGGGGGTCTCCAAAATCACTGCAGATGCTGATTGCAGCCAGGAAATTAAAAGACGCTTACTCCTTGGAAGGAAAGTTATGACCAACCTAAATAGCATATTAAAAAGCAGAGACATTACTTTGCCAACCAAGGTCCGTCTAGTCAAGGCTATGGTTTTTCCTGTGGTCATGTATGGATGTGAGAGTTGGACTGTGAAGAAGGCTGATTGCCGAAGAACTGATGCTTTTGAAGTGTGGTGCTGGAGAAGACTCTTGAGAGTCCCTTGGCCTGCAAGGAGATCCAACCAGTCCATTCTAAAGGAGATCAATCCTGGGTGTTCATTGGAAGGACTGATGCTAAAGCTGAAACTCTAATACTTTAGCCACCTCATGCAACGAGTTGACTCACTGGAAAAGAGTCTGATGCTAGGAGGGATTGGGGGTGGGAGGAGACGGGGACGACAGAGAATGAGATGGTTGGATGGCATCACCGACTCGATGGACATGAGTTTGAGTGAACTCCGGGAGTTGGTGATGGACAGGGAGGCCTGGCGTGCTGTGATTCATGGGGTCGCAAAGAGTCGGACACAACTGTCGACTGAACTGAACTGAACTGAATGGATGTAGTAGTAAGTACAGTGTGTGTGTGTGAGTACTTAGTCGCTCAATTGTGTTCAACTCTTTGTGACCCTATAGACTGTAGCCTGACAGGCTTCTCTGTCCATGGGGATTCTGCAAGCAAGAATACTGGAGTGGGTTGCCATGCCCTCCTCCAAGGGATCTTTCTCACCCAGGGATTGAACCTACATTGCAGGTTCATTGAGTCTCATGCATTGCAGGCAAATTTTTTACTGCCTGAGCCACCAGGGAAGCCCCAGTAGTAAGTAATAGAAGCTGTCTTTATGCAGTTTACAATCTCATTAAGTAAAAGAATTACCCTTGATATTTCTAGGCCACTAAGATGTCAATTCTTGTCTAGATCATATTATGATTGGCTTTGTTTGCACATAGGTCCTTGCAACAGTTTCTTAGTGTAGTTCCCAGTGATGTTTGTTGAGTGAATCAGCTCAGCTCAGCTCAGCTCAGTCGCTCAGTCGTGTCCGACTCTCCGCGACCCCATGAATTACAGCACGCCAGGCCTCCCTGTCCATCACCAACTCCCAGAGTACACTCAAACTCATGTCCACAGAGTCGGTGATGCCATCCAGCCATCTCATTCTCCGTCGTCCCCTTCTCCTCCCACCCCCAACCTTTCCCAGCATCAGAGTCTTTTCCAGTGAGTCAACTCGTCTCATGAGGTGGCCAAAGTATTGCAGTTTCAGCTTTAGCAATAGTAGGCTTTTTAATCCATCTAAAAAGATTGAGATGTACCCTAGCTGCTCTTACCGGTCCATTTAAATTTTATCATATGTCCATTTCCATCATTCCCATAGCCTGTTAATGCATCTTATGTTGCCTCCTAAATTAATAAGCTTAATTTTTTTAATTTTCTGCATGCAGTTATTCAACTTCCTTTTGTTGACCCCTTTCTAGTTCTCCCTAATGAGACCAAGTGCTATTATCTCACAGCTAGTGTAAGAATAATTGCTTCTTATATTCATCCACCTTTTGATTATTAAGACTTAATTCAGTTTTATCCTTAGCCTTTTAATTTTTCAGACTCTAAGAGGTTGACCTCTTAATGTTTATCCTTACAAAAAAACCATTCTGCCTTCTCCAATGACTTACTTTGCCTACATAGTTTCCAATTCCACCCTGCTTTTCTGGAAGATGAGTGGCATAAGAAGTGGAATAAGACAAAGTGTTCCCCATGCCCTTATGGTAACTGCTACCTCACAGGTCTCTTCAAAGTTAGGGAGGTGTTTTCTCTATTGTCCTCCTGATGATAACCAGCATATTTGTGGCCTTTTTGACTCAGAACAGCACAAAGGACTTCTGTTGCCAGAAAGTAGAACATAGTTTCCCTACGTCTTAACTGTAAAATCAGAGCCCATAACTTAAAAACTAAAGATGGAGTTTATTTATTTCTGAGTGCTTATCTTGAATAGGCTTATATTAAAAATAATCTTCTGTATTAGTGGATTTGCACAAAACTTGGCAAATCTCTGTCACATTTTAAATTTGTTCCTTTTAACAGTCCTATGGGTAAATTGAGGTGATTTTTTTATGATCAAACTTGTGCAGTGCAGTGCAGTGCAGTTCAGTCGCTCAGTCGTGTCCGACTCTCCGCGACCCCATGAATCACAGCACGCCAGGCCTCCCTGTCCATCACCAACTCCCGGAGTTCACTCAAACTCATGTCCACAGAGTCGGTGATGCCATCCAGCCATCTCATTCTCCGTCGTCCCCTTCTCCTCCCGCCCCCAACCTTTCCCAGCATCAGAGTCTTTTCCAGTGAGTCAACTCGTCGCATGAGGTGGCCAAAGTATTGCAGTTTCAGCTTTAGCATCAGTCCCTCCAATGAACATCCAGGATTGATCTCCTTTAGAATGGACTGGTTGGATCTCCTTGCAGTATAAGGGACTCTCAAGAGTCTTCTCCAACACCACAGTTCAAAAGCATCGATTCTTCGGCGATCAGCCTTCTTCACAGTCCAACTCTCACATCCATACATGACCACGGAAAAAACCATTGCCTTGACTAGACGGACCTTGTAGAAAAGAAAATAAGGATCTCAGGAGGTTTTACTCATAATTCATTAAGAAGTCCATAGGAAACTAAGGATAGAGTGTAAGTTCTGATCCATGGTTCATTTGACTATACTCAGTAGTGTTTTGGCATGTCACAAACTAGGAAAGTTGGATGCTATCAAGACCTACCTTAGGAAAAAAAAAAAGTCTTAAATCCTGGCTAATAAGACATTGTTATTGAATCAGTTGTGACTGTTCTTCCTATTATCTTTCATACTTTCTTCTGGCTCAGTGGTTTCTTGGTGTTTTTAAACTTTTGCTCCCTCCTATTTGACTGAGATTATCAGCTGATTCCTTTAGATTGTGTTCCGTTCCGTTCTGTCGCTCAGTAGTGACCGACTCTATGCGACCCCGTGGACTGTAGCCTACCAGGCTTCTCCGTCCATGGGATTCTCCAGGCAAGAATACTGGAGTGGGTTACCGTTTCCTTCTCCAGGGGATCTTAGATTGTGTTACTACTCATAATAAACTATCTCAAAACCATTTTGGCATTCCACTTTACGTTTATTGGTATTCAAAGTATCTACTCTGGTTTCCCTTCAGGTATACTGGCCTTCAATTGATTTTTAACACTGTTTTGAAACTCAGTGTTCAATTTTAGACAAACCTCTAGAGGCTAGTCCTTTGATTCATGTAATACGAGAGTTTGTTGGCTTAGCCGAATCTTGTGTAATTCTCAGGTGTTTGTGTGTGAAAACCCAAAATAACACCTTCCCAAAGTATTTGCTTCTTACATTAATCTTACCCAATAGAAAATTTTCTTGTAAAATTCTATCTCAAGAAGCAAGTACAGTTTCATCCCAAGAATATGTTAAGATATACTTTAGATCCTTCGCATTGATTGGCTTCAGTCAAGAATGATATGTTTGTGGCTCTTTGCATTCCTCAGGACTTGGGACACCAATTTTTTTTTTTTTTAAAGTAGAGCATCATTTTAGACTTCCCTACCACCCCTGCCTAAACTAAACTTCTTATGCTTACTGTGGTACCTCTTGGTTTACAGTGTTAACTACTTTCTATGGCTTTATTATTTAATCTGTATTTTCTGATTTTGTTGCACTTCAGGAACAAAAATGCTGCATTACAGTATCCTCACATAAGACAACTATTTTTAAAATCAGGTTATCTTCTTAAAGAGGCTGCATTTCTCCTTGTAATACTTTGTTGTGACCTAATTAAGCTGACATTGTTTGCCTGAAAGAGTGCCATTAACTTGTAGCTTTTCCCATTTGAATGATGAGGTGTCATGGTATCTTAAGTTTAAGGTAATGACACTAAAGTTGTGCCAGTTTATGTCAGGCGGCCTTCTTGACCTCTTCAGAGCAGGTGCCAAGCTTTTAGCCTTTTGATGAGCAAATAGCACCCTGTCCAACACTGTCTGAGAGAAGATTTCATAAACTATGGAGAAAATGTACTTACAAAGGAGGTTTTAGTCTTGTTATTATTTTAGTCGGTTTCATCACTCATGTATTTCAGAGTCATAGTATCAAGTTGCTAGACTTGATCTGAATTGTTTGAAACCAGGACTGTTTACTGACCATGGTTGAATTGTGTCACCTTCAATAGCATTCCATTCCTTCCCTATGTGTCATCTGCTGCTGCTACTGCTAAGTCACTTCAGTTGTGTCCGACTCTGTGTGACCCCATAGACGGAAGCCCACCAGGCTCCCCCATTCCTGGGATTCTTCAGGCAAGAACACTGGAGTGGGTTGCCATTTCCTTCTCCAATGTGTGAAAGTGAAGTCACTCAGTCGTGTCCAACCCTTAGCGACGCCACGGACTGCAGCCTACCAGGCTCCTCCATCCATGGGATTTTCTAGGCAAGAATACTGGAGTGGCTTGCCATTGCCTTAAATCTCTCAAGACTAGAGCTCTGCTAGGAACTATGGGAGCACAGAATGGACCAGATTCAATTGTTATCTTATTGACTTTGGACGTGTGAAAGTATGAAATTTCCTTAATCTCTCACTGTCTCGATATTCCTGTCATGTCCCACTTGTAGTTAGAAAGAAGTGTTCCTGTATACAGAAAATAGCCATCTTATTAGAGAAATCATTGTCAAAACAAGGTTTGAGATAATGCTATGCTTTATCTTTTCTTTTGCCATATCCTTTCATTTAAACTATTTTTCATGTGAAAGCTCTATTAAACTTCTTTATAATGAATACAAATACCAAAATAAAAGATTATTCTGGGAAAGGTATTTACTCTCTGGGATGACCACAGTGTGCTTGATTGTTACTCCTCTTTGTTATTTGCCCAAATGCTTAGACATAAACCTCTTGTAAATGCAGAATCTCAGTTTCCAGGGTCACCATTATTCAAGATTGCTTCTCTTTTAGTATGAGTTAGTTCAGTTACTCGGTTGTGTCCGACTCTTTGTGACCTCATGGACTGTAACATGCTCTTTTAATATAAACATTAGTTTTGAATGATAGATGAATTTTCACCACATTTCTAGGGTATGTTTGTAATGGTCCTACTTAAGAGAAAAGTTTCATGGCTTAAACAAAATTCACTCTCTTAGGTAGATTCTCAGAAAAAATCATTTAACATCTAAATTAAATTCAGTATGAAGACAGTGGAGTAGTGGAATGACCAGTTGGAAAAGATGGACTCTTTCAAATGCAACCAAGTACGAGTCTCAATGCGAAGAACATCTGAGCCTCCACAGACATAGACCATTCTCTTCCAAAGTATGGAAGTCTTTGTAAGCACTGATAGAGGTATGTTGTATATAAAGACTCTATGGGCAAACTGTGATTTCAAACATGAACCCTAAATTCATCATAATAATGAATCTAACATTGAAAATATGAACTTAAATACATATTGCATGTTGGAAAGTAAATGTTGAAGTCAACTATTGAGTCTCTAGGAGGGTTCTTAAAACACTTATTAACGAAGAAATGTCCAGATTCAGACATATGAAAAATTGTGCCTTTAAATAGGTGCTCCTTAGATATCCACAAATCCCCCCTACCACCCCTCAATTTAAAAAACTTTGCATTTCCCAGTGAGTACAAATTTTGTCCTCACTATTAATAACTCATCACAATGACAGACACCTATATTACAGTACTTAAGTTACAAATAATATACATTTTTACACTGACAAATCTGCATATCTTGTTCAAAGGATTGTTTATGTGGACCAGAGATATATGGAACACACTGATCAATGTACAGAGATCCTTTGTCAAAGAAATTAAATTTATTTTAGCAATGTTCCTTATTAAAATTATTTTTATATTCTTATTGGAACTCTAAAATTGATTTTTGTTTTTTACATTTGTTTAATCATTAATGATTATCCTGAGCTAGCAATTGCAATATAGCTATTTATATATAAGGTTAACATATAATTTTATGCATTTGTTCATAAACAATTTGTAAGAAAGAAGATGAATCTATTGAATAGAACATACATGTTTGTATGGCTCAGCTACTGGATAGGGAGGAATATTTTTCATTTTCTGTAGCAGATAAATATTCACCATATGCTTTATGACTGAGGATTCAAAGTTGAACTGTTTTTGAGACTGGGAGAGGGTGCTATTGATACATGTGAGCTATTGATATCTTTATTTAGAACTTCCTCTATCATTGAAAAAGTGATGAGTGAGACTCTCAACTATATCATAGATAATTATTTTTCATATTAAACAGTGAAAGATTCTAATGTGCTATTTGAAGCACTTTTCTTTTTCCTCTGTGGGAACTAACTATTTCATTTTTCAAGTTTACGCCATGGCTTCAGCCTTAATTTTGTCATTGTATATTTTATTCTTCCCTTGACAAAGACGTGAGGACTAGTTTTCTCTTTATTAACAATAGAAAAATACTAAGTTTGTGAATAAGCTAGTCATTCTTTGCGTTTGGCCGGAGTTCATTTTTCCTATCTTAAATTGACCTTAGAAATGGTTTATTTTATATCTTGGTAAATATATACCCTATAAACCTAGTTATTTTTACTTTAAAAAGAAGACAGTACTGCTAATTTTACTTTAGATGATGGTTATGCTAAGAATCTATTATAAAAAAAAAAAAAAACTATAGGGGATCTATAAATAAATTCTGAATGGCTTCCCTTCAGCCCAGCAATTATTTTCTTAAATTAAAAAATGAAAAGTTACTTATCTCAAAAAAAATTTTTTTTATTTTGTGCACAGTAATAAAAATATCCAAAACTTTTAATAATGGGGCAGGGTAGGGGTGGGGGCTCTATGTGTCTTCTCACATATAAGAGAGAAGAACCATAATTTTTAATGTCATTCAGTCTAGATCACCATAGTTGCAAGTATTTTGTTCACAAAAACAAATAAGTTTCTAATTTAAGAAAATTGCCTGGAAATTACTTTACCTAATCAAATCAACTATCATCCATTTATCATGACCATACTTTCTTAGCTCATAAAAAAATATATAAAATGCCAATTAATTTTCACTCAATTAGAAACTGGTATGAAATGTTTCATGTGATCTGAGGTCTTCTGAAATCAAATCTCTTTTCTCTGCTAAGAAAATCTTTGACATTGTGGACATCTCATCAATTATTCACCGTGAAGTTTCTTCTGCAATTTTTCTACCAGTACAAATCTAAGTATTGTCAGTGAGGCTCCTGCCAGCAGACAGACTATATAGGCACTGAAAAATACAGTTTGGCTCTAATCCAAAATTATTTCAAGTTTTGTTAGTCTAAATCTACTAAAGAGGATTGTATAGTTAAAAGCAACAAGTTATGAATATAACATATATAACATAATGAGGACAGTACAGATTAACAAGATTAAACATTTGTTTTTTTTTAAATTTCTCCTCACTTTTTCTTTGGCACATTTAACAAAGCAGAGCCAGATTATCTCCTGCCTAATTGCATCTGGACTTTGCTTAAAGTAGATCGTTTTGTTGAACAATTTTTGACATTTAAAATCTTTATACTGAGCTCTTATTTGTTCTTTCTTGGGATTTCACTTAATTTTTCAAGAGTTACAGGAAAGAGAAGGATAACAGGTGATAAAAGCTGTAACTTGGCAAATAAAACCTCATATTAATTCTTCTGCTGTGACAGAAAACAGCTCAGCATAAACTTCTGGGTCAGTTATTTGACCCATGAAAAAATAATCAGGATAGTTTCCATATCTCCATGTGCCAGCTGTTAAAATCAAGGAGCCAGATTGAAAATTAATTGGTTAAAAAGTTGAATGTCTTAAATAATAAACTGTACCCTAAAAAGATAGTCTACCAATCAGTATCATTGATTCAACTATATCTTCATTTTTGCCTCAGTTATAAATGGAAACAGTGGCAGACTTTCAGGGGCTCCAAAATCACTGCAGATGGTGACTGCAGCCATGAAATTAAAAGATGCTTCTTGGAAGTAAAGTTATGACCAGTCTAGACAGCATATTAAACAGCAGAGACATTACTTTGCCATCAAAGGTCCGTCTAGTCAAGGCTATGGTTTTTCCGGTAGTCAGGTATGGATGTGAGAGTTGGACTATAAAGAAAGCTGAGCGCCAGAGAATTGGTGTTTTTGAACTGTGGTGTTGGAGAAGACTCTGGAGAGTCCCTTGGACTGCAAGGAGACCCAACCAGTCCATCCTAAAGGAAATCAGTCCTGAATATTCATTGGAAGGACTGGTGCTGAAGCTGAAACTCCAATATTTTGGCCCCCTGATGCAAAGAACTGACTCATTGGAAAAGACTCTGATGCTGGGAAAGATTAAGGCGGGAAGAGAAGGGGCAACAGAGGATGAGATGCTTGGATGGCATCACTAACTCAAGGGTTTGAATAAACTCTGGGAGTTGGTGATGGACAGGGAGGCCTGGTGTGCTGACGTTCATGGGGTCACAAAGAGTCAGACACGACTGAGCAACTGAACTGAACTGAAATGGATTCCTTCCTTCAAATACTGCCTCATATCATTTACTCTTCAAAAATTATTTCAAGTGATCTTTGGAAAATGTAAATCTAGCCATGTTACTCCTCCTTAAACCCCTTATTTGATTCTCTATATTTTTTTACGGAAAACTCCTTAAAGCACAGCAGAGTCCTTCATAATGTATTCCTTACTGATATCTGTAAACTCATTCTCTACCCCAGCTCACAATCTCAGCTGCAGCCTTAAAGAAGGACTTCCTGTTCCCTGAAGGTGTGTTCCTTCTTGCTTTCACACTTGTGTGCACTTTTATGCTGTTTCCCAAGTCTCTTTTTCTGTGCTGTCTGCCTCGTTAAATCCTGATCATTTATTTATTCAATAATTTTTCAAGATCTGCTCATGAATCATCTCTTCTAGGAAGTCTTCCAAGAGACACCGCCTTGCTTGCTCTGTGATGCAATAGTACCAGCTACATTTTTCATGTATGTGTGGGTCTGCTCAGTTGTGTTTGACTCTTTGCAACCCCATAGACTGTAGCCCACCAGCCTCCTCTGTCCATAAATTCTCCAGGCAAGAGTATTGGAGTAGGTAGCCATTCCCTTCTCCAGGGGATCTTCCCAACCCAGGGGTCAAACTAGTGTCTCCTGCATTGGCAGGTGGATTCTTTACCAGTGTGCCACTTGGGAAGCCCAGAGTAATCATTGCTTTACTTCTATTTCTGCCTTCATTAGACTATGTATGTTTTAAAGAAAAAAAAAAAGGAATATCCATCACTGCATTCCAGATGCCCAGCACTGTCCCTGGATTGAATATAGTAGATTCTTACTGAACAAACATTTGTTGGATCCGTGAATGGAAAGGAGTTCTGTATTCAAACAAGGTTTTGGCAGTAAGTGGCAATTTGACTTTTATGACCCTCCTTAAGTACTTCAAAGCCTCAGTTGTTTCTTCAAACAAGAGAAATGTTTTGCCTCATGTGGGTTATTACAACTGTTAAGGAAATATGAAAGTACTTTCAACTGTTAGAAAGGTACAAAGATAAGGTGATAGTATTATTACATTAAACATATCCTTACTCTTTCTGCAACAAAGAACAAAGATATTTGTGAAGATCTGTGATTATGTAAGAATAGTAAGAGGAGAATAAACTGAAGTTGATACATATCTTTTTTATTTTTTCTGCATTCCCTAGAAGTACTTTGCTGCTATAGAAACACAAGAGGGTTGTCATATTTTTCTTTGTATGCTTTACAGCTCTGTAGTGCCAAGTGCTCAGTGGGAAAGATTGCTCTCTTACCATAAGAACAGTAACATTTTCGAATCAAAACTCACTAATCAAATTGATTGGCTGCCCAAAAAATAACGTCCTGAAATAGAACACATTCTTATTTTTGAAACATTTTTGGCATTATCTATTTTTCAATATTTGGTAGAGTGAGACTTTATTGTTTAGGGATATTTAATTCACTTGGGAAACCAAAGTGGAGAAAAAGATAACTAGAGACTGTCTTCATTGAAGGAAAAAAAATGTAAAGATGCAAGCAAAAAAGAAAAACAGCTTTAACTGTTAGAAAGCAGAAAGTCAAGTTACTTATTGACCTAGTTGCCTTCCAGGGATCCAACCCAGGCCCCCTACATTGGAAACCTGAGTCTTAGCCACTGGGCTACCAGGAAGTCCAGGAATTGTCTTCTTTTGGTCCCTCTCATTCTCCAGGATCAGATGTCACACTCTCCCACATTGGAAGGTGGGTTCTTTAGCACTAACGCCACCTGGGAAGCCCTGGAAAGTCCTAAAGGCCCACAGAGATGTTTGTTCCAGTCACAGCCTAGGAAAACTGGAGATCTGTAACCAGATGGGGACATATGAGGGGAAGGGCAACTGAAACTGATACAACCCCTCTATCCTACAACAAATAAAATACACACACACACACACACACACCCTTAAGGAACAGAGATCTTCTCTGGCAAAAAGAGCCTGGTTGATCTAAGTCTGGATGAACAGAAAATTTTAACAAGTAACCACAACTAAATAAAATCTCTAGGCCCACTATGATACTTATTTTTATGTGTTAACTTGATTGGTCACGGGGTGCCCAGAGATTTGGTTAAACATATAAATGCCTGTGAACATTCATGTTCACATTCTCTTTAAAGATTAAGTAATGTCCTATAAGGCAGAGGTTGGATGGCGTCATCGACTCAGTGGATGTGAGTTTGAGAAAGCTTCGGGAGATGGTGAAGGACAGGGAAGCCTGGCATGCTGCAGTCCATGAGGCTGCAAAGAATTGAACGTTGGAAAGACTGATGCTAAAGCTGAAACTCCAATACTTTGGCCACCTCATGCGACGAGTTGACTCACTAGAAAAGACTCTGATGCTGGGAGGGATTGAGGGCGGGAGGAGAAGGGGACGACAGAGAATGAGATGGCTGGATGGCATCACCGACTCGATGGACATGAGTTTGAGTGAACTCCGGGAGTTGGTGATGGACAGGGAGGCCTGGCGTGCTGTGATTCATGGGGTCACAAAGAGTCGGACACAACTGAGCGACTGAAATGAACTGAACTGAACTGAATTGAATGACCGAACAACAAAACAAAAGGGCAGATAATTTTATTTTTCATTTAGACATGTGAAAACTGTGTCAATGACCCCTTAGGACCATGCTTCTCAGACTGTGGTCCTCAGCTACTTGCATCTACCTCACCTAATGCATCAGATCTTCTGTGAATGATATTGAATAGATGTACCTTTAACACGGACCCTTGGTAATGTTTAGGCACCAGGGTTTTTTAGAAGCACTGCCTCAGGGTGCATGTGTATGTGCTATGTTGCTTCAATCATGTCCGACTCTTTGTGACTTTATGGACAGTAGCCCACCAGGCTCCTCTGTCCAAGGAGTTCTCCAGGCAAGAATGCTGGAATGGGTTGCCACTTCCTCCTCCAGGGGATCTTCCTGGCCCAGGGGTCAAACCTCCTCTCTGTGTCTCCTGCATTGGCAGGCAGATTCTTTACCGCGAGCGCCACTCAGGAAGCCCCTGCCTCAGGGACTTCCTTCCAATTTTAAAACAAAAATCAGTAGAAAAATTGGATTCAATCTGCAGTGTTCAGTTTCTTACCAAAGTTTCTATTTTATTTCAAAAATATTTTTCCTACTGTACGTTTGTACTGACTGAACTTAATATATTTTGGTGTAATCATACTTGGAAAGAAGTATTGTTTCTTAATATACCTAACTTTTAATTAAAATTACCAGGAGACCAAACTTCTGCATTTCTAAATATAGTCACGTTGCCTGCTTATTCACCAATATTAAATTTCAGTGTTACATTGCTTTAATCATCTCCAATTGTATGGGATGTTTTCAAGTTGATAGACTAAAGGAAATGAAAAACATTTTATGTCACAGTCATATAACTATTTGAAGGAATCTTTTACCATAATATAGTGTGTCTGAGCTAATTTGTGGTTAAAAGAGAGCTAATCTTGACCAAGAAATAAGGCAAAAAAAAAGTTAAAAATTAAGTCACAATGTTCTACTCAAATAGAAAAGCTTTGTTATCAGATGAAGATCATACTTAGTATTAACAAAGATCATTTACTTATTCCTATTTCCATAAATCATGACGCATCTCCACTATTCCTAGGATGATTGCCATGGAGACGTAAGTATCAGGCAGTATTGTGTGTTTTATTCTCTGCCAGTGGATATTCCTGAGGTGAGGTCAGCTGTAAATTGAGTCAGCCTAACACTAAACCCCCAGGGGAAAAAGAACAAATGTTAGCTTAGCTGAATTAGAGTTATTAAAAAAAAAAATCAATGGGGTTAATACAAATGGTTTAAAGATAAAATTGTGTAGCTCAGTTGAATTAGAGTTATTAAAAAAGTCAGTGGTTAATACAAATGGTTTAATGATAAAATTGTATTTGGTTTAAGAAAAACGAGAATTTGTGTCATTTGAAGAAATCAGTGAGATGAACAATAATTGATTTAAAAAAAGTCACTGTAATAGAGTGATAGTTTTTAAACTGACTTCTGGACAAGGAGGCAGATAAGGACCTCTGTCTTGTCTTGAGCATCACATTTTGGACACATCAGTGAACTGGAGATGAGGAGAAAGTGGAATGAAGGTATTCATTGAGAATCTGAAAGCACAGCATGTATAACCATATCAGGGAAAATTCTTTATGTATGCTATAACATGTAGCAATGACACTGACAGGATAGAAAAGCAAGCAGGCACCGTTGATTTTTCCCTGGATCCTCATATTCCTTGCTAATGCACTAGAGGGTGTAAATAATGCATACAACAGATTGCATTAGAGGTGATTGTCTCTTTATTGCGTACATAAGTCAGAAGGCGTTATTAGTGCATTAGAGACTGAGTTCCAGATTGCAGAGTCTCTTTGCCTAATGACTGTCATGAATAGGAAATTTGAGAAACAGAGACCGAACAAAACCATCTTGATAGCTTGTCTTGTAAATTGTCTTCCTTTGCATCATAACTGTAAAAAAGGTAGTTTATGGAACAAATAAAAATAGTTTTTTTTTTAATTCATGAAGCTTTTATTAATTAGGGGAAGACATGAGTCTTCATGAAGGAATATAAAATTTCCCGTTATTCTTCTAAAATCTATGTTTGCTATTTCTTTTTTAACTTAGGCAAGATAATTGTAAACAAACTGATGTTACAAGCTGTATAGGGTTGTCTCAACAACTGGTGTAGTCTAGAGAATGTTTGTATATTTTAATCCTTTATTGTATATTCCATTGCTTCACCAGGATAGACGTTGCATAAAGCAAAATGGTTCTTCCATGTAATTCCATCTTACTGATAAATAATCAAAAGTGCCTTCCCCTTAATCACACATTTGTGGGTTATCTACCAAATGTTAGTTGAATTGTTTTTCCTCCAGATTGTTTACTAGAAACAAACTTTGACTTTGTCACAACCGAAGAGTAATTAATTTTAACACCACTGGTCCTTATATGATCTATTTCTGAAATCATTTTTCTCCTACAGTCTTAAAAATTATGTTCAATATCTGACTTTAGTGAACATTTTCAATGATGAAACAACTCAGTCTCCTTGGTGGGTAACATATGTTCTTTCCCTTCCTTTTGAGTGAGATCAGTATGGAGTACTGACTAAGTTTGCAGTTAAGATGATGGATGTCTGACCTTCATAAAGGCAGATTTGATGACCAAAAATCTATGGCCTCTGTCTAAACTAATTCCTAGAATTTTTAAGAAAAGATAAACTTTTTGACTAAATAGGAACAAGTTACTTCTGAACCTATTCTAAATTCTGACACTTTAATGGACTTTGCCTTTTGTAATTTAATAGGGTCACAGTTCTGATTTTAGAAAGTAAATTTTTAATTTTAGGGTGAAAGTGAAAGTTTAGTTGCTCAATCCTGTCTGACTCTTTGCGACCCTATGGACTGTAGCCTATCAGGCTCCTCCATCCACAGAATTTTCCAGACAAGAGTGCTGGAATGGGTTGCCATTTCCTTCTCCAGAGGATCTTCATGACCCAGGGATTGAACCCAGGTCTCCCACATTGTAGCAGACTCTTTACCATCTGATCCATCAGGAAATTTTAGTGTAGTTTTAGGTTTAGAGAAAAGTTGCAAAGAACCTAAAGAGTTCCCATATGCTTCATACTCAGTTTCCCAAGTTGTTAACATCTTATGTTACTATGTATATTTGTCAAAACTAATAAATCATATTAACAATTATTTAGCTAAAATCTAGTTCTGGAGTTTTAAAAAATGTTAGAGTGATAAGAAAATAATTTATATATAGCCAATTAATTGTTTTTCACTTTAAAAATAAAGACCAACTAGAAAACTTTTGCAATAAGAATATTAGTCCATGTCAATTAATTAGAAATGACTTTGTGATTCCAATTAGTTGCTGATGTTTGGTCACTGGGTCATGTCCAACTCTTTTACAAACCCGCCTACCTCTTCTGTCCATGGGATTTTCCAGGCAATACTGGATACTGGATAATACAAGAATACAATACAAGAATACTGGAGTGTGTTGCCATTTCCTTCTTCAGGGAATCTTCCCCTTCCAGCGATCAAATCAGCGTCTGCTACATTGGCAAGCAGATTCTTTACCACTGAGCCACCTGGGATAGGCAACTAAATAGTAGCAAATAACAGATAAAACCAACTTTGTAGATGGTCTTGTATTGCAGTTCATTTCAATACCATGTTTATTTAACCTTGATCATTTCTAAACTAAATTCCCAAAAAACGTTGTGTGGTTAGAAGATCTTGAGCAGACAATTTCATTTTGACTTTGAAAAAATTAAGCTTTATGTTGGAAGATTAATTGTCCAGTAACAACACAGAGGACCTACTATGTGCCAGATGTTTTGCAAGGTGCTTGACACAAATTATCTTTGATCCTATCAACAACTCTGCAAAGCTGTTGGCATTGTCTCTGTCTTAGAAGTGTGGAAATTGACTTAGAAAGAAAAAGCAATTAGCTTACAGTTACAGAACAAGTAAGTGAGAATTACAGAATTGTTTTTTTAAAGAAGAATTCTAGGTAATATGATCTCCCAAGGAATAAAGTACTGTCTCAAGTTTATAACAGGAGAAGTAGTATTTAAACCCTAATCCTGATTAGTAGAATGAAGTGTTTCTCATTTTTTTTCTGCACCTTGTAAATGAAGATTGGTCAAAATTTCCATTTTTAAAGCTTAGATTGTTTTTTTAAATAGTGAATCCAGCAAGTTTTTTTTTTTTTTTTTTAAAATCAGGGAAGTGGTATAGATCTGGCTTAGTAGCAAATGTTACTATAAAATTTGAGAAATAATGTAATGTAACTGGAAAGTTAATTTTTACTCCATACTGAATCTTTTTCTGTGACTTTAATCTTTTTCTTTTTTGCCATCATTGTTATTTTACCATAGTTAATGGCCTGCCTCTGGGAACCCTTCCCCTTCTCTGCCCTACCCTTAACTAAAGTGCCTTTGTTTAGCTCACAGGGAGATAACCTAATCCTGCCCACCTTTGAAGCTGTGACATTCTTAAGTTCCTTGTGTAGGGAATGGGGCCACTTGTCTGCTGCTTGCTGGCATTGCTCAGAAATTCACATCTGTGGTGAATGAATCTGTGGTTGGGGGCAGAATCACAGATAACTGTGGTATCCTTGCTTTTTGATATGTCAGATACTCCATTTCACACCACCTGTGAAATGGCTATAAGGAAGTGAAACTAGCACATCCCCCTGCCTGAAGCTTGACATTCTAGGAGATATTTGCAACAATTGAATGGTCTTTTTGTTTCCTCACCTCTCCCCTATCTCTGATCCATAAAAGAACCTACCATCTAGGCCACAACAAGATAGTTACTTTGAGCCCTCTGCCATCATCTGGGTCAGTGGGCTTTCCAAACAAAGTTGTATTCCTTGTCTCAATAACTCATCTCCAGGATTTATTGGCCTACCATGTTGTGAGCAGAGGAAGCCTGGCCTCAATAACAATAATAGTGAAGTTTATAACACGGACAGACTTTCCGTCTTTTACAAGAAAATGTTTTGGTGGTTATTTATAATGAGAATAAGATAAAAATTACATCAAACTGAATGGTCATTTAAGACATATGAAATTTAGTTTTATTATTACACAAACATAATTATGAATTGCCATCCTTATCCATCAGGGAGCAGACAGAATGAAAACCACAATCACAGAAAACTAACCAAACTGATCACATGGACCACAGCCTTGTCTAACTCATTGAAACTATGAACCATGCCGTATGGGCCACCCAAGAAGGATGGGTTATGGTGGAGAGTTCTGACAAAATATGATCCACTGGAGAAGGGAATGGCAAACCACTTCAGTATTCTTACCTTGAGAACCCCATGAATAGCATGAAAAGGCAAAAAGATAGGACACTGAAAGATGAAATCCCCAGGTTGGTAGGTGCCCAGTAAGCTACAGGAGATTAGTGGAGAACTAACTCCAAAAAGAATGAAGAAACGGAGCCAAAGCAAAAACAACACCCATTTGTGGATGTGATTGGTGATGGAAGTAAAGTCCGATGCTGTAAAGAGCAATATTGCATAGGAACCTGGAATGTTAGGTCCGTGAATCAAGGCAAATTGGAAGTGGTCAAACAGGAGATGGCAAGAGTGAACGTCAACATTTTAGGAATCAGCGAACAAAAATGGACTGGAATGGGTGAATTTAACTCAGATGACCATTATATCTACTACTGTGGCAAGAATCCCATAGAAGAAATAGAGTAGCCATCATGGTCAACAAAAGAGTCCAAAATGCAGTACTTGAATGCAATCTCAAAAATGACAGAATGATCTGTGTTCATTTCTATGGCAAACCATTCAATATCACAGTAATCCAAGTCTATGCCCTAACCAGTAATGCTGAAGAAGCTGAAGCTGAATGGTTCTATGAAGACCTACAAGACCATCTAGAATTAATACCCAGAGAATATGTCCTTTTCATTATAGGGGACTGGAATGCAAAAGTAGGAAGTGAAGACATACCTGGAATACCTGGCAAATTTGGCCTTGGAGTACAAAATGAAGCAGGTCAAAGGCTAACAGAGTTTTATCAACTGAATACACTAGTCGTATCAAACACCCTCTTCCAACCACACAAGAGAGGACTCTACACATGGACATCACCAGATGGTCAATACCGAAATCAGATTGATTATATTCTTTGCAGCCAAAGGGGGAGAAGCAATATACAGTCAGCAAAACAAGACCAGGAGTTGACTGTGGTTCAGATCATGAACTCCTTATTGCCAGATTCAGACTGAAATTGAAGAAAGTAGGGAAAACCACTAGACAGTTCAGGTATGACCTAAATCAAGTGGAAGTGACAAATAGATTCAAGACATAAGATCTGATAGATAGAGTGCCTGAAGAACTATAGACGGAGGTTCGTGAGATTGTACAGGAGGCAGTGATTAAGACCATCCCCAAGAAAAAGAAATGCAAAAAGGCAAAAGGCCTTACAAATAGCTGAGAAAAGAAGAGAAGTGAAAAGCAAAGGAGAAAATACCCATTTGAATGCAGTTTCTTTTTTTTTTTTTCAATTTCTTTTTTATTTTTATTTTTATTGGAGGCTGATTATTTTACAATATTATATTGGTTGGTTTTGCCATACATTGACATGAATCCGCCCTGGGTGTACATGAGTTACCCCTCCCGAACCCCCCTCCCACCTCCCTCCTCCCCTTATCCTCTCTCTGGGTCATCCCTGCATACTAGCCCCAAGTATCCTGTAACATGTATCGACCCTGAACTGGCGATTCGTTTCACATATGATAATATACATGTTTCAATGCCATTCTCCCAAACCATCCCACCCTCACCCTCTCCCACAGAGTCCCAAAGACTGTTCTATACATCTGTGTCTCTTTTGCTGTCTCGTATACAGGGTTATCATTTGCATCTTTGAATTGGTGCTTTTGAACTGTGGTGTTGAGAAGACTCTTGAGAGTCCCTTGTACTGCAAGGAGATCCAACCAGTCCATTCTAAAGGAGATTGATCCTGGGTGTTCATTGGAAGGACTGATGCTAAAGCTGAAACTGCAATACTTTGGCCACCTCATGCGACGAGTTGACTCACTGGAAAAGACTCTGATGCTGGGAAAGGTTGGGGGCAGAAGGAGAAGGGGACGACAGAGAATGAGATGGCTGGATGGCATCACTAACTCTGTGGACATGAGTTTGAGTGAACTCCGGAAATTGGTGATGGACAGGGAGGCCTGGCGTGCTGTGATTCATGGGGTCACGGAGAGTCAGACACGACTGAGCGACTGAACTGAACTGAACTGAAATTCCATATATATGCATTAGTATATTATATTGGTGTTTTTCTTTCTGGCTTACTTCACTCTGTTTCATCCACCTCATTACAACTGGTTCAAATGCATTCTTTTTAATGGCTGAGTAATACTCCATTGTGTATATGTACCAAAGCTTTCTTATCCATTCGTCTGCAGATGGACATCTAGGTTGCTTCCATGTCCTGGCTATTATAAACAGTGCTGCAATGAACATTGGAGTACATGTGTCTCTTTCAATTCTGGTTTCCTCGGTGTGTATGCCCAGGAGTGCGATTGCTGGATCATATGGCAGTTCTAGTTCCAGTTTTTTGAGGAATCTCCACACTGTTCTCCATAGTGACTGTGCTAGTTTGCATTCCCACCAACAGTGTAAGAGGGTTCCCTTCTCTCCACACCCTCTCCAGAATTTATTGCATGTAGACTTTTGGATAGCAGCCATTCCGACTGGTGTGAAATGGAGAGATAAAAAATGCCTTCCTCAGTGATCAGTGCAAAGAAATAGAGGAAAATAATAGAATGGAAAAGACTAGATATCTCTTCAAGAAAATTAGAGATACCAAGGGAACATTTCATGCAAAGATGGGCACAATAAAGGACAGAAATGGAATGGACCTAACAGAAGCAGAAGATATTAAGAAGAGGTCACAAGAATACACAGAAGAATGATACAAAAAGATCTTAATGACCCAGATAACCTCGATGGTGTGATCACTCACCTAGAGCCAGACATCCTGGAATGCAAAATCAAGTAGGCTTTATCAAGCATCACTATGAACAAAGCTAGTGGAGGTAGTAGAATTCCAGTTGAGCTATTTCAAATCCTAAAAGATGATGCTGTGAAAGTGCTTCACTCAGTATGCCAGCAAATTTGGAAAACTCAGCAGTGGCCACAGGACTGGAAAAGGCCATTTTTCATTCCAATCCCAAAGAAAGGCAATGACAAAGAATGCTCAAACTACCGCACAATTGCACTCATCTCACATGCTAGCAAAGTAATGCTCAAAATTCTCCAAGCCAGGCTTCAACAGTACATGAACCTAGAACTTCCAGATGATCAAGCTGGATTTCGAAATGGCAGAGGAACCAGAGATCAAATGGCCAACATTCCTTGGATCACTGAAAAAGCAAGAGAATTCCAGAAAAATATCTACTTCTGCTTTATTGACTATACCAAAGCTTTTGACTATGTGGATCAGAACAAACTGTAAAATTCTTAAAGAGATGGAAATATCAGACCACATGACCTGCCTCCTGAGAAATCTGTATGCAGGTCAAGAAACAGAAGTTAGAACTGGATATGGAACAACAAACTGGTTCCAGTTTGGGAAAGGAGTGCGTCAAAGCTGTATATTGTCACCCTGCTTATTTAACTTATATGCGGAGTACATCGTGAGAAACGCTGGGCTGGATAAAGCACAAGCTGGAATCAAGATTGCCAGGAGAAATATCTATAGCCTCAGAAATGCAGATGACACCACTCTTCTGGCAAAAAGCAAAGAAGAACTAAAGAGCCTCTTGATGAAATTGAAAGAGGAGAGTGAAAAAAGTGACTTAAAACTCAGCATTCAGAAAACTAAGATCATGGCATCCGGTCCCATCAATTCATGGCACATAGACGGGAAAACAATGGAAATAGTGAGAGACTTTATTTTCTTGGACTCCATAATCACTGCAATGGTGATTGCAGCCATGAAATTAAAAGACACTTGCTCCTTGGGAGAAAAACCATGACCGACCTAGACAGCTTATTAAAAAGCAGAGACCTTACTTTGCCAACAGAAGTCTGTCTAGTCAAAGCTATGGTTTTTCCAGTAGTCATGTATGGATGTGAGAGTTGGACTATGAAGAAAGCTGAGCACCAAAGAATTGATGCTTTTGAACTGTGGTGTTGGAGAAGATTCTTGAGAGTCCCTTAGACTGCAGGGAGATCAAACCAGTCTATCCTAAAGGAGATCAATCCTGGGTGTTCATTGGAAGGACTGATGTTGAAGCTGAAACTCCAATACTTTGGCCACCTGATACGAAGAGCTAACTCATTTGAAAAGACCTTGATGCTGGGAAAGATTGAGGGCAGGAGGAAAAGGGGATGACAGAGGAAGAGATGGCTGGATGACATTACCGACTTGATGGGCATGATTTTGAGTAAACTCTGCGAGTTGGTAGTGGACAGGGAGGCTTAGCGTGCTGCAGTCCATGGGGTGGCAACGAGTCGAACACGACTGAGTAACTGAACTGAGTGGAAAGTTCTGTTGATTTAGTAATGCAGGGTGTTTGTTTGTGATATTGTGTGTTTGTGTATCTTTGCTATAAGAGATAGGGGATGAGGATGTTTGCAGCTCTGCTAGAATCCTGACCCTGAATTTCTTTTTGATTAGGGATTAACAAGATAAATACTTCTGAAGGCATTGCTATGCTCTTCTAAGTCACTTCAGTCCTGTCTGACTCTTTAAGACCTTATGGACTGTAGCCCACAAGGCTTCTCTGTCCATGGGGATTTTCCAAGCAAGAATATTGGAATGGATAATCATGCCCTCTTCTAGGGGAATCTTCCTGACCCAGGAATAGAACCCAGGTCTCCTGTGTCTCTTCCATTGGCAGGCAGGTTCTTTACCACTAGCACCACCTGGGAATTCCCTCTGAAGGCATTACTTGAAGTGTATTCTCCCTCTTTGATTACTGTAATTTCTGTCTGGTTGTTCTTGCTAGAGTCCCTTGAATTTGGTGGCCCCAAAGGGGTGCCGCTTACTCCTTGGAAGGAAAGTTATGACCAGCCTAGATAGCATATTAAAAAGCAGAGACATTACTTTGCCAACCAAGGTCCGTCTAGTCAAGGCTATGGTTTTTCTCGTGGTCATGTATGGATGTGAGAGTTGGACTGTGAAGAAAGCTGATTGCTGAAGAATTGATGCTTTTGAACTGTGGTGCTGGAGAAGACTCTTGAGAGTCCCTTGGACTGCAAGGAAATCCAACCAGTCCATTCTAAAGGAGATCAATCCTGGGTGTTCATTGGAAGGACTGATGCTAAAGCTGAAATTCCAATACTTTGGCCACCTCATGAGACGAGTTGACTCACTGGAAAAGACTCTGATGTTGGGAAGGATTGGGGGCGGGAGGAGAAGGGGACAACAGAGAATGAGATGGCTGGATGGCATCACCGACTCGATGGACATGAGTTTGGGTGAATTCCGGGAGTTGGTGATGGACAGGGAGGCCTGGCGTGCTGTGGTTCATGGGGTCACAAAGAGTTGGACACGACTGAGCGACTGAACTGAACTGAACTGAAAGGGGTGATGTGATATTGGCTATTTTGAAGTATAGAGAATAGCCTGGATTTATCAAGACTATTTTTATTGTATCCTACTTTGAATTAAATATTGAAGCTGTTTTTGTTCCTTCACAGTTTATTAAGTAATAAATACATTTTCAAAACAATAACACAGGGTTATTTCCACATGAATTTATCAGGTGTCTAATTCATTTTGAATTTAGAATTTTTTTTCTTCTTAATCACCATATATATAGCTTGAGATTTCACATTCCTGCCTAAAGAAACATGTTGTCGTTAAGGTAAGGTTTGCTATATGGCAGATAAAACATGACCAACAGCAAATTTCTTTGTCTTACGGTATTACTCCATTCCCAGCATTCGCAAAGTACACATATAATATTAAGTAATATTTTTAGTGACAGAAGTCGTACTTTTATAAAGATCTTTATTTTCTTTCTAATGATACTTGAAGGATGTGGAATACTCTTAAAAGAATCCAAATGATAACTAATATCAAACATTGGATTGACTTCTGCAAAGGTAATATAAATGTGGGGCACCCCCAGGAATAGCTTTATCTATTAAGGATACAGCAATGAAAACTGGACAAAAGAACCTTGTCCCACTTCTGAACTAATTGGGAAAGTGAGACAACAGGCAATATAAATAAGGAGATTCTATTCTACGTTAGATTATGGTGATTGCTATGGAGAGAAAAGGGACTAGAGTTTGGGGGCAGAGGTTAACATTACAGTTCTTGATAAAGACAGGGAACCCTGAGTGAAGAGGATCAATGGACAGAGGCTTCAAGGAGGTGATAGAGTGAGCTGTGTAGGTATAGTGGTCAGGAACATCCAGATGGAAATAAGCATGTGCAGAGGCCCTGAGCCATTTGATACAAAGTCCGTGAAACAACAACTTCAAAGGCCCTGAGAATGGAACACATTTGGAGGGTTAAAATGTGGGACATGACCTTGAACATAAGGATATAAACCATGTCTGATTAAATATTTTGCAACCTAATATTATTCCTTTAAAGTGTTTTTCATACATTTGGTATAATTCAATTATTTTATCCATTCTTTTCTCATTGGCAAAATGCTTGAATTTGATATGACCATTAAAAAATGGTTCACTTACTGAAAACTGTACCTTGTATATAGGGATCCATATAATTTCAAGCCTATAGTTTCTTTAGCTCTTCACACTAATGTTTTAAAAGGTTGTAACTTTCTTTCATAATTAGTTGTGAATTACTTTTGCTGGGAGTGTAATTGGTTGTGAAATTGCACTCTTAAAATTCTCTTCATGCTTTGTGAAGAAAAGCATTCACCAATTCCTCTTCTCTCCTTTATTTTCGCTGTGTTGAATAATTGCATGCAAAAGAGGAAAAGAAAATCTCTGAAAACATGGCACAGGAAAGGACATTTGTTCTATTGCCAGCTCACTGATAAAAACTCAGTGAGTAAATAGTACTTGAAGGCCAGATCTCCTCTGCAAAATAATCACTGATAATTGAAACACCAAACAAAACAAGTATATGCCAAATCCTTTCAAAGAGTAATCTAATACTGCCTTTTTCAGTTAGGACACATCCTTTTTCTTGAGTCTGAAACCCTGAGAGTTCATTCTCCAAAGGACTTTGGCCTGAGCCTTGCTCTGCTGTGTAGGTAAGCTCCTTGTTTTTCTATAGTTCTCTCTCTGGAGAATGGAGACTTCCTTTCCAAGCAGGTATGAAAATGGAGCACACTCTAGCCCCTGCTTCTCAGTTTGCTGTATGGGAGAACTAGTGACAGAGTTCTTTGTGACTATCACAGGAACAAATATAGCACATACCACACAGCACAGTTCTGAAAGCACCCAAGTGCCACCCTGCTCATTTCAATCTCTGTAATGATTGGCCTTGGATTTCGAAGCCTGAAGGTGAATTATCCTGTTGGGTTCAGATGAGTGCAATTAGCTGGCAATTTAAACATTTAAGTGGATATGAACTTGGACTGTTTTCCAGTGTGCAAACTAATTGTAGCCATTTTATCTAGCAGGATCTAAAATTGCCCTTGAAAATGGGAACACTTATTCCTATAAATTTTTATGAAATAGCCAGTGTCCAGACTAGAAGGGGCTAGACCTCATTGAACTTCTAGTTAAGTGCTAAAATATTTTGCTTTTGTTTAATGCAAAATTCATCAGCTAAAAAGCAGAATAGTGAATTGGGACACCAGTTTTAACTTTTAGTAAATAAATCATTTAGAAAATTGGGAGATACTGTCATCACCTATCTGACAAGGTGAAGTTAATGAGAGAGATTGGCAGTGTTTTCGGTAATCTTTCAAACTGGATACTTATTTGTTATATCTGGCACTGGAAAGAACATTAAAACAAACAGCAACAACAACGACAACAGCAAAAAAACATAGAAGATACCACCGACTTCTTCCTGAGACAGCACTTTGAAAGCTAAGACCTATTTTGAGAGGATTTAGGCAATAGTTAGCACTATAAATAAACCAGGAATAGTACTTATGTGCTACAGATAGAAAATAAATAAAACTTTGAGTCCTGAAGAGGGATAGATTATGGCAGATTGGCAGTTCCTCGAAATATGTCTCTCCGGATATGAGGTTTAACTTGTGGAATGTCAAAGATGAAACTGAACACAGACATCATAGTGTTCAACTTCTAATTTCACAGAATTACTCAGATCCCTGGGCTTCCCAGGTGGCACCAGTGGTGGAAACCAATCTGCCAATGCAGGAGACATAAAAGACACTCCTGGGTCAGGAAGATCCCCTGGATGAAGGCATGGCAACCCACTCCAGTATTCTTGCCTGGAGAATCCCATGAACGGGGGAGTCTGGCCAGCTACGGTCCATAGGGTCTCAAAGAGCCCAACACAACTGAAGCCACAAATTATTGAGCCTAATTGCAGCTAAGATCTCCAAAGTTTTAGACACAGTAACTCCTTCCTCTTTTCATTTGCTCGATCATGGATTCATTGGGCAAGCATTTTCAGTGTATGTGTGTATGTTCTAGGCACTACTCATTGTCGGGAACTAAAGCTGGAGGCAAAATTTGCACAGTTCCTTGACATCATGGAACTCATTTTGGTAGATATATACACCGTGACTTTAGATTTTTAAAAATAATTTTTCTTAGTGGCAACAAGAGCGATGGGATTGGGTGAGCAGGTAGATCAAGTGATTCTCAGGAGTTGTTATGTGTACAGATTACTCAGTGATAGAGAGCTAGCTATGGGTGAAAAACATTGCCAGCAGAGGGAACACAGAGATCAAAAGTTCTGACGAAGAAAAGCTTGAGTGAAGGGAGAAAACAGCAAGGAGGACAGATCAAGCTGTGGCAGAGAGAAAAGTGGGGAAGGTGAGGGGTGTCAACACATGATCCGCATCAACGTTCTAAGAATGAGTAGGGTTTGGAGACAGGTATGTGAGGGAGATGACATTCAGAGAACAATTCTTTAAACAAAGGCATGGAGTTAGGAATTGAATATTGCTCTGTGACTACTCATTGTCTTTCTCGTGATATAAGTTGATACCTCAATATGGGAAAGAGTGTCCCTTTGAGGGGTTAAAAAAAAAAGAAGAAGCAGAAACAGCAAAAAGGAATTAGTGAATACTATAGGCAACTTGAAGAAAGATCAAGTTATAGATCAGATTCACCCCAGCTTAATTTTAAAGGCTTGTCTATATGTTAGTCTGTCCCATTTTTTGAACATATATGTCCCTCCCTCCTTACTTTATTATTTTTTTACAATATTATATTGGTTGGTTTTGCCATACATTGACATGAATCCACCCCGGGTGTACATGAGTTCCCCCTCCCGAACCCCCTCCCACCTCCTCCTTACTTTAGACATAAAGACTTTTAGCAGGCTGAGGGTTGGGATCAGAGAGTTCAGTGACTTCTTCATGCTCACACCTGAAGCACCAAAAGTAAAAGGAAGCCACTTGGGACCACTGTGTCAGGCTGCCGATCCGCACAGCTTGGGCAAGCCTGCTTTTCCCATCTAAGCCCATCTGCCTCCTGGGCACTTTTCTGAGTAAGCAAGAGCTGATTTCCAGGCAGAGTTCACTTCGTTAGTTTAAATTTTGTACATCAGAGCATTCAGGGGAGACCACATTACCCAGGGGGACTTTACTTGGCAAGGTACATCTCTTAAAGGAGGAACTAAGCTTTGTATTACAAATTTAACCTAATGTGATGCAAAATGCCATTAACTGATTCTGTTCAAAAATACCAAACTGGTGCCTTAAAGCTTTTCCAGGACTGGCAAATATCAGACCCTATGTTAAGTGGACGAAAGACTTTCTGGGCTACTTTCTTGCCTTTTAGCTTGGTGGCATCATTGCTGGAGAATCTTCCTCTCTCTTCATGGAAAAATGACAAGGGTTGCTAATCTGGAAAGAGAATGTGTGATTCACTTGAGAAGCAGAGTTGTGTTTTGTCCTCCCAAGGCGGGAAAGAAAAATTGCTTCTATAAAGTTGGAAAATAGACTTCAGTTTTTTCATTTCTTGTCTTTGATGAACAGTCTTCACCCTCCTCTTGTGGGTAATCAGAGTATTATCCTAATGAGTAGAACAAGGTCACAGTTTATCTTCAGCTTTTTGTGATTCAAGTGTGTGTATGTGTACCAAAACACCTTCCTTAATATGATGCAAGAGGATCCCGTGACTCACTGTATGTTCTGAGGAATAACTTGTTGCATGTAGGGCATAATAGAAATAATTTTAATCTTATTTCTCTCGTTTCTTCAACTGTAAACTTAGCTTGCACAGTTGTTGAGTTTTCTGTTAGAGAATAGAGTGTTTTTATGTTTCAGTAACTTTAAAACAAGTATTGAATGACAAAAGTTCACTTTAGAAAGTCTAGCAAATGATTTTTACTTTAGTCCCTTCCTTCCCTCAACACATAGCAAATAATGTCCAGAGTAGTGTAAGAGTTCTTAGGGCTTCCCCAGTGGCTCAGTGGGAAAGAATCTGCCTTCAATACATGAGACACCAGAGGCACAGGTTCAGTCCCTGCATCAGGAAGATCCCTTGGAGGAGGAAATTGCAACCCACTCCAGTATTCTTGCCTGAAAAATCCCATGGAAAGAGGAGCCTGGAAGGCTACAGTCTATGGGTTCACAAAGAGTCAGACATGACTGAGTGACTAAAGAGAGAGTGTAAGAATTCTTAGCATTCATGCTCCTTGACTGTCTTCTCCTGTGTTCCATAGGCTGCAAGGAGAATGAAGATTGCAGGAAGCTAGTATATCTGATAGTTAAGAAACTTTTGGTCACCTTATAGTAATCAGAGATGATTTGGAGTTGGACATAGTGCCAGTGTTGTTGTAAACAGTGAAATTAACAAAGGTGTGGTAAGGAGGTCATGGCTTCAGGATAGAGAGGTTGCTACTACTGGGCATGAACTGGGCAGACTAGACTAGCAGGTGAAGATCTGCAGGAAGGAGATAAAATTGTGTAATTCATAAGCCATTTGCAATATAGCAATGCCTTCCAATGTTTAACAAGTGCTAGTCTTGTACCTAATTCCTGTATACTTAGAAGAGTTGATTTTATATTGAATTTTCTTCTTGTTCAAACCCGTACATTATTTGTGTTAGGAGTTAACCAAATATTTGGGAAGCACAACCGCTTGCTGCTGGCTAAGACTGGAAGACAGTAGGGGCTGAAAGCCAAAGTGAAGTGGTATTTTTCTCAGGCAAAATTAAGAAAATTTGCTTCCCTAGGATGGCTTCTTACAAATCACTGTGTTTAAGATACTTTTTTCTTACCTTTCTAAGGCAGCAAAATATAGACAAAAGGTGATCCACCTGAGAGTATTTGTTGAATATATGTGTATGACAAAGGTATTTTGCTTTCTATGCCAGGATAATTGTGGACCATGACATTATAGTAGTAACATCTGCCCTTTGTAGAATACTTTTTCTCCATTGAACGCTGGATTGAGTGCTTTTTACATACTTAATCTATTCTAAACTCATTTAATTTGAATCACAACGCATGGGACAGATGTTGTTTTTTAAGATGAGAAAACCTAAATCAAGAAGTATAACCACTTGCTGGTCACTCAGTAGTAAATGGAGAGTTCAAGTTCTGACCAAAGCGTTTGAGCTTCAGAAATTAATAAAAATTACAGTCACATACCTTAGGCAAATCATATAATTTCTCTGCATTTGTTTCTTTAGCTATTATTAAAAGCAAAAATGCAGTCTCTGATGGGCTGTTGTATTAAAATAACACATAAATGCTGACAGCTCTGACCACTACTTGATTGAATCTCTGATTTTTCTAGAGCATTTTGATGTTCTCTTGAATAGATGAGTTTGAATTTGATGAGATGACGTGATACTCTAATCCTGATACAATGGCCCAAGCTGGAATTTATATGCTATAAAAGTATGTGACATACAGGGGGTACAAAGGTATATGTGTATACATACATATATATGTATATGTGTATGTATATTTTCTTGTGGGCAACAAACTGTATACCTAAACCATTGTTGCTGTGACTTATTTGAATTTTAAGTTTCCATTTTAGAAGACTTTTGGGAAAGAAAAAATCCTTGATTATTCGAAAAATAGACTGTGATATGATGACCCTTTCCTGGAGAAGGAAATGGCAGCCCACTCCAGTATTCGTGCCTGGAAAATCTCATGGATGGAGAAGCCTGGTAGGTTACAGTCCATGGGGTTGCAAAGAGTCGGACACAACTGAGCCAGTTATGACGGTGACGGTGATGTAAAAATTATTGTTCAGTTGCTAAGTCGTGCCCAACTCTTTGCAACCTCAGGACTGCAGCACACCAAGCTTCATGGTACTTTGCTATCTCCTGGAGTTTGCTCAAACTCATGCACACAGAGTCAGTGATGGCGGTAAACCATCTTATCCTCTGTAGCCCCTTTCTCCTCTTGCCCTCCATTTTTCCCAGCATCCAGTTCTTTTCCAATGAGTCAGTCAGCTTTTCGCATTAGGTGACCAAAATATTGGAGCTTCAGCTTCAGCACCAGTCCTTCCAATCAATATTCAGAGTTGGTTTCCTTTCAGACTGACTGGATTGATCTCCTTGCCGTCCAAGGGGCTCTCAAGAGTCTTCTCCAGCGCCACAGTTCAAAAGGGTCATTCTTTGAATGATGTCAAAATGAAGCCACACAAAAGAAATGAGATTACTTCCTTCTAAAATTATTCTACTTTGTCATCTTTTACACTAGCTATTCTACAGTCTCTATACCATCTTGAGGTTAGGTAGGCTTGAAGCCAAAAAGAGATGAAGTGGTTCAGTGGCATCACTGACTCAATGGACATGAATTTGTGCAAACTCCAGGAGATCGTGAAGGACAGGGAATCCTGGTGTGCTGCATTTCATGGGGTTGCAAAGAGTTAGACATGACTTAATGACTGAATACATACACACAGATTCTTCATAGAAGTTAACCCCATCAAATTTGGATCCCTCAGTTCAGTTCAGTTCAGTTCAGTCACTCAGTTGTGTCCGACTCTCCGCGACCCCATGAATCACAGCACGCCAGGCCTCCCTGTCCATTACCAACTCCCGGAGTTCACTCAAACCCATGTCCACAGAGTCGGTGATGCCATCCAGCCATCTCATTCTCGGATCCCTCAATTTTGCAAAATTGCATGCACATTTCTACTTGTGATATAATCAATGTATAAATATATTTATATCTTAGATTATGTCATTAATACTTCCTAGTGCAAGTTCTGGGGTGACACTTGCCTGAGTTTGAATCTGGCTCCACCACTTACTAGCATGTACTCTTAGGCAAGTTATTTGGATTCTCTGCCCTTGATTTGCCCAACAGTGGGAGGAGAAGGGGATGACAGAGAATGAGATGGCTGGATGGCATCACCGACTCTGTGGACATGAGTTTGAGTGAACTCTGGGAGTTGGTGATGGACAGGGAGGCCTGGCGTGCTGTGATTCATGGGGTCGCGGAGAGTCGGACACAACTGAGGGACTGAACTGAACTGAACTGAATATGAAGATAATTGATCTTGTCAATGAAGGTTATTATGAAAATTAAAATTTGTGTACCTGACATGTAACAATCTTATTAGTATTAAGTGACATTTATAATTAATATACAAATATTTATTTTCCTTATTCTCATTTTTAGTTTATTTGAAAAGTTTTATGACGTTTATTGAAAATATACTTCATAGACAAAGAAATCTTGTATTTAATCTCTGAAGTGTGTACACATCTCAAAATTATGATTTTTATCTTCAGTAAAATAAGAATAATTACACTTGTCCTGACTACTCATAGGATTGTTTTAAGAATCTGATGAGATGCCATTGGTGAGGATGGTGTGAAAGTGTCCAAGTTGTAGTATATATACTCATATCAATGTCATATCAAAGAATAAGCCTGAGAGAAAGAGAGGAGGAATATTTTACAAGAAGAAGCAATAGTGAGATGAGCGATTTCCATTTACACCTACTTAGGGAATATAAGTCACCGCAGAGGGTGATTGTAGCCTTGAAATTAAAAGAGGCTTGCTCCTTGGAAAAAAAGCTATGGCCAACCTAGGCAGCATATTATCAAGCAGAGACATCACTTTGCCAACAAAGGTCTGTATAGTCAAAACTATGGTTTTTTCCAGTAGTCATGTATGAATTGGACCATAAAGAGTTGGACCATGTATGAGTTGGACCATAAAGAAGACTGAGTGCCAAATAACTGATATTTTGGATTGTGGTGCTGGACAGTCCTTTGGACTGTGTGGAGGGCAAATCAGTCAATCCTAAGGAAATAAACCCTGAATATTCAAAAGAGGAACTGATACTGAAGCTCCAAAACTTTGACAACCTGAGGTGAAGAACCAACTCACTGGAAAAGACCCTGATGCTGGGAAAGATTGAAAGCAACAGGAGAAGGGGGAGGAGGCAGAAGACGGAATGGTTAGATAGCATCACTAGCTCAGTGGATATGACTGGGAGATAGTGGAGGACAGAGGAGCCTGGCATGCTGGAGTCTTTGGGGTCACAGAGTCAGTCATGATCACCACTGGACAACAGCAAAGGGAATATAAAATGTACTTTATAAATAAGCTTGATTAAGATAATAAAGATAATTTTGGGGGCAGTTTTTTTATTATTATTATTTTCTGTACAGCAGATCTGGAACTTGGTACTTTATCTAATCAGATGAAGTATGACATGTATATTATTATGGAGCTTTCAACTTTCAGAGAGATGTGCAAATCAGCCTGGCATATACTGAAAGCCTTGAGGAAACTGCAGGCATTGAACTTCATATCTATTTACTGAAAGGCAGGAGAAATACCTAAGGGACTGGCAGGGAGTGGGATAATGTGGAGGGTAGAGAGGAAGAGAGAAAAAAACAACATCAAAATTGAATACTTGTTGTTTTCTAGCGAAAGAAAGCAGTATAAAGCAATTTAGGAGTGTCACAATTGAACACACAAAATTAAATTTTTTTCAGAAAGCAATTTGCTATATTGACAGTTTCCATTTTTACTTTTGAAAATTTCTGAGTAAAGCCTGTTCCTTTTAATAATTGCTGACAATCCTTCCAAAGTTAAAATCTGAGCTATCTGTCAGAAACCATTAATTGCAGCCATATACTGTGCTATGTAATATTTTGCATTTATATTGAGTCTTTCAATCAATAACAGAAATCTATGGGTACTTTAAGGATCATTCTTGTAGAATAAGAAAAGTAAATCATAGTTTAAAACTAAGTTTCCATATTTACAGATTGCCCTGGGGAAAATTAATAAACATAAAAGAATGAGATTCTTGGGTATCAGTCTAGGCAGTGTGCTGGAATCAGGGAGTTATACAATGTGATGCTGAAAGGTACCTTCAGCGTTATCCAGGACGACACCCCCATTTACAAATGAGAAAATAGGGACAAAATGGACTTAGCCAGTGGTTCTCAAACTGATTTCTGTAGCATCAGTATCACCTAGAAACACATTAGAAATGCTTGTTCTTGGATCCTACACTCAAGACCTGCTGAAACTCTGGGGTTGGAGTGTAGCAATCTGTGTTTTAAGAAGCAGTTTCAGGAAGACTCTGACGTTCACTGACCAGATTTTAACTAATCGAGAGGAGTCTAGATTTTAACTAGTCTAGATTAGATTTTAACTAGTCTAGACTAGATCACGGAGAAGGCAATGGCAAGCCACTCCAGTACTCTTGCCTAGAAAATCCCATGGATGGAGGAGCCTGGTAGGCTGCAGTCCGTGGGGTCGCTAAGGGTCGGACACGACTGAGCGACTTCACTTTCACTTTTCACTTTCACACATTGGAGAAGGAAATGGCAACCCACTCCAGTGTTCTTGCCTGGAGAATCCCAGGGAAGGGGGAGCCTGGTGGGCTTCCGTCTATGGGATCACACAGAGTCGGACACGACTGAAGTGACTTAGCAGCAGCAGCAGCAGACTAGATCATTCTAGATTTTAACTATTCTGGACTAGATTTTAGCTTGAGAACTCTTGGACTAGATTTAATTATTCTAGCACCTATATCCCAGTGTGTTTCCCACTGCAAAATGCTGCTTTTCTTCTTTTCTGTCAGTCCTTCTTGAAATTAATAGGAAGAAGACATTCAAAACTCGACTGTGTACACAGGCATTAAGCATGGTGGAAAAACAGAGGATACTGTTTTGCAATACACATCTTAAGATATCTTTGCGTGACTTGAAAATTTTAGACAGAAGTGGTACTTTTAAGACTTTAACAATGCAGATAATTATCTAATTTCCCTAATTCAAAGAACTCTGATTCTCCTAGAATCTTGTAGAAAGTATTTAAGTATAGTATTTTAGCCTCATACTACTAATATTTAGAAAGAAACCTTATATCTTGCTTAAATGGAGTCAGTCCTACATCCTTTCACCTGTCTTTCATCCAGATTAGTAAACAATGACAAAGAATAATAACAGAGTCTTTAAATTTTTTCACCTCCTTACAATATACACTGTAAACTGATGTATATTGCTGTGAATTCTTAATGCATATTTTGGAATGCTGAATATGGAATAAGAATTAATACATATTGCATTTAATCACTAAAAGGAAATTGCCATTATTGAACTCTGAATAATATGTAAATTGCCCTCTTAATTGGCTTAAATTGGTTTACTTAGATTCATGATAATTCTCCCATAAAATAATTGCAATGGTTCTTTTGCAAACAAATCAGGCGCATGTTTTTCATTGGTGACTATGGGAAGATTCAACTGAGAATCTTCTATTAGAGACAAAATTCAAATCTTCTTTTTAATTTTTTTTTTTATTGAAGGATAATTGCTTTACAGAATTTTGTTATTTTCTGTCAAACCTCTGCATTAATCAGCCATAGGTATACATATATCCCTTCCCTTTTCAACCTCCCTCCCATGTCCCTCCCCATCCTGCCCCTTTCAGTTGATACAGAGCTCCTGTTTGAGTTTCCTGAGCCATACGGCAAATTCCCGTTGGCTATCTATTTTACATACTGTTTTGTAAGTTTCCATGTTATTCTTTCCATACATCTCACCCTCTCCTCCCCTCTCCCCATGTCCATAAGTCTATTCTCTACGTCTGTTCCTCCACTGCTGCCCTGTAAATAAATTCTTCTAGATTTGGTATATGTGTGTTAGAATATTATATTTATTTTTCTCTTTCGGACTCACTTCACTCTGTATAATAGGTTCTAAGTTCATCCATCTCATCAGAACTGACTCAAATGTGTTCCTTTTCATGGCTGAGTATATTCCATTGTGTATGTGTACCACAAGTTCTTTATCCATTCATCTGTTGATGGACATCTAGGTTGCTTCCATGTTCTAGCTATTGTAAATAGTGCTGCAATGAACAATGGGATACATGTGTCTTTTTCCATTTTGGTTTCCTCAGGGTATAGGCCTAGGAGTGGGATTGCTGGGTCATGTGGTGGTTTTATTCCTGTTTTTTTAAGGAATCTCCATACCGTCTTCCATAGTGGTTGTATCAATTTACATTCCCACCAACAGTGCAAGAGCGTTCCCTTTTCTCCACACCCTCTCCATTATTTATTGTTTGTAGACTTTTTGATGATGGCCATTCTGACCAGTGTGAGGTGATATTTCATTGTGATTTTGATTTGCATTTCTCTAGTAATGAGTGATTTTGAGCATCTTTTCATGTGTTTGTTAGCCATCTGTATGTCTTCTTTGGAGAAATGGTTTCGTTTGTGTGAGTTCTCACTATTTGATACTCCCTAGGATTAGTTCTCTTGTAGTCTGGGAAGGATTGGGGGCAGGAGGAGAAGGGGACAACAGTGGATGAGATGGCTGGATGGCATCACCGACTCGATGCATATGAGTTTGGGTGAACTCTGGGAGTTGGTGATGGACAAGGAGGCCTGGCGTGCTGTGATTCATGGGGTCACAAAGAGTCGGACATGACTGAGCGACTGAACTGACTGACTGAGGTTTAGTTCTTTTGTAGTCTGGGTTTTTGAAATCAGTGCTCCCACTCCAAAGGCTCAGGACTTGATCTCCAGTTTGTGTGGGTCTTTTCCGCTGGTCAGGTTCTCCTCTCCACTCTCAGTTGGTGTTCTGCATGCACTTCTGTGTCTGAATGTGTATTCCTGATGTATCCATGGAGAGAGATGTACTCCACGTCCACCTACTCCTCTGCCATCTTATTCTCCTGTAGTGCATTCAGGAACTGAGATCCACTTTCATCCTCAGACTGGGTGGGCTTGTGTTCTTCCCATCAGCTTGAGGGGCCTGATTGGTGCTGAAGAGACAGCTCTGGCTATGGCCAGATCAGGCTTTAGTACCCATGGGTGGCTTCAAAGGGGCTTTTCCATGTTCTCTCTCTCGCCTGTGCCTGTATTGTTGCCATGGCATCTGCCTCCAGTGTGGCCACCGGGCTGCCAAATGAGCCATCTCCCCTAACAAGACCCCTGGCTGCTGGCTCAGTCAAAATCCAATGTTTCCATGAAGTTATTATAATAAAACATAAACTCAGAGCTCCTGACTTGCATAGGTACTTCCAAAACCTAGTATCTAATTTGGGACTTGTAATTTTATTTTACTATTAGACTGTCCCCCACATTGTGTGAGCTTCAGGCCCCACAAAATCTAGATCCTTTTTTTGATCTAGGAAACATTAGGTACTCTGTCAGTAGGCAAAAGTATTTTACATGTTAAACTGGGTGAAAGCCTTTCCATTTATGGTCAGTGAATATTAAATCAAAATGAGTACCCAAGTCAGTTTGAAAGCAGATAGAAATTGTTTCTGTATAAGCGCCTTGACAGTTGCCACTGGTTTTGGATTCACATTAGGCTGGGTTGTCAATCACTTCTTTAGCATTTTAGATTTCCTTTTTCTTGAATAGCAATAGACAGGAAGCACTTAGTAGCTTACTGTGATATTAGGCAATGGAGTATGTATTCATATACTTATAAATCTAAGTCTCTAAGTGCTTTCAAAGGAAGAACAAGTGTACTTTGGGTCAATTCTGGCCCCAGAAATTCAAAAAACACTTTTTAGTTTAAAAAATTTAAAAGAAAGCATCTTGATTCATCCCTGAAGTCAATGCCAAATGCTTATTGAACAGATATATCTTTGATTTGTTTGTGTGGCTTACATCTCTGATGTCTTGGAATGACAGCATGATTTACATCTTCATTTTAGTGAAAGAATAGCTTTTTCCTTCATTCAAAGAGACACAAAAATGATCCAGTTGTCAATATGCTTCAGTTTAAGTAGGGTTGGATGTTATAACTAATTTCAGAATTCCCTTTGGGAGGGCAGAGGATTACTATGGTCTTTTGGTTGGCATTTTAAAAGTTGAAATGTTGCCAGCAATGCTTTTAAATCACTCACTGATATAGAAGGGGGGTTATAAAGGAAAACAAACCAAGTAGTATCTCTAAATAATAGCAGCTGCAATGGTAACAGTAAGCATTCTAATGGACTCTATGTGTGTCAGCATGAGGCCCTTTAGGCTCATTTGGTTTATGGCTTTAGACTCATCACCTCTTTGCTCAGCTTTATTCTTAATGTGTTCAGTCATATCTGACTCTTTGTAACCCTTTAGACTGTAGTCTGCCAGGCTCCTCTGTCAATGGGATTTTTCAGGCAAGAATACTGAAGTGGATTGCCATTTCCTCCTCCAGGGGATCTTCCTGACCCAGGGATCGAACCCCCATCTTATGTGTCTCCTGTATTCCAGACAGATTCTTTACCACTGAGCCATCAGGGAAGCCCCTTATTGTTAATGAGTTACCCTCTTATCCAAGTAAATTTCTCTCTCCAGACCTCAATTTATTTGTATGTTTAACTTGTAGGATGGTGCCTGCTACATAGCTGATGGTAAATATTAAAAGTATAACAGAGTTTATAGCTGTTTAAGTGAAGAAATCTGAGGTGCATTCTGTATGCATGAGATCACTTGGTGGGGAATGAGTGGGGGGGGTCAGGCAGTGATCTAGGTTGAAAATGAAAGTGCCTCTCTTGCCTGTACTTGTCCACATTTGGGCAATAAAAGAATAAAAATTAGTGCTATGTTAGTGACATTATTAAGAGAGTAAATGGTGATGTCAGGAGGACAACTAACTGCCATGCTCTTTCTCTGATCTCTTGGTAATATTACAGAAGACACAATCACTGCCAGGGACTAGGTTGTATTCTGTTTTGATGCTTTAGTTTAAAAGCTGGTGACTCCTTAACTTTCCTGATATCTATGGTTAAGAGTGATAGCAGTCGGTTCCCCAAAGGGGCACTGTATACAGTGACACAAATAATACTGAGAAGGGCTTCCCAGGTGGCGCTAGTAGTAAAGAACCTGACTGCCAATGCAGGAGACAGGAGATAGGGGTTCAATCCCTGGCTTGGAAGATCCCCTGAAAAAGGAGATGGCACCCTGAAAAAGGAGATGGCAACCCACTCTGGTATTCTTGCCTGGAGAATCCCGAGGACAGAGGAGTCTGGTGGGCTACATTCCATGGGGTCACACAAAGTCAGACTCATCTGAAGTGACTTAGCACATATAATACTGAGAACCTAAACTGACTTCTAGAAGTTTATTAAAAGATTAAAAACAAAATATTGCAGATGGTCCAATGACTGTGGAACCAACATGCTTGCTTTTTTTTCAGATTGACAAGATGATCACAATTTTAAAATACTTCTAGCCTTCTCTCTGCATTTTCATTTACTCTCATTCACTTTGCAGTTAGCCTTTTGGTTGGATCTCTTCAGAAATTAACGTTCTAGCATAAGATCCAAATAAGATCAACACTACACAAGGGCAGAGTATCCAGTCTGTGGTGTGCTCTGTGGCTCTGTAATACAGGTTTTTAATTAACCAACAACTTGCTACAGTAAATTAAATCTTTACTACAGGACTCACTTTTTGGATTAAGATATGCTGGTAGTTTAACTTTAACTTGGTCAATGGGAAGATTTGAATTATTTTTTAATGCACGTAACTCATTGGGATTAATTTCATTTATCTTTGACTACCAGGAAAATGCCAGTAAAGTGAATATATCAAAACTATATTGGATTATAGTCAGCAAGCACATTTACGTGTATATAACTCTGCACTTTTCCTATGTGAAGGAACTCTTGGCCTCATAATTCTCAATCTAGGACTGTTCAACTCCTAAGGAACTGTATGACTTTGAGAGTGGAGGGACTTCAAAGAGCAATAATATATTAGTTCTAATATATTAATGTTAAAACGGATATGTTGGTATTTTAGAAGGTTAATTATGCAAATAATTTTTCATTAAAATTATGAGTAAAACATTTTAAAGGTAGATTATATTAAAGTAATAGATCTTACTTCATGGAAATAACAATAAGTAAGAAGATAAACATAAAACTAATTATTTAGGTATTGCTATGTGCCTAGTATTCAGCTAAAATTTTACATCATGAAGTAGGTGTTATTTTCATAGTACTGATAAGAAACAGTGGCTTCAGGAGGCCAACTAACTTGCTTTTAGTCAAAGCTTTTTTAAGTAGGGAAGTTGAAATTTGAATTTCGGCACTCTACCTTTAGAACTGTAATTCTCAACCATTGTATTTTATATCAGCCTGAATTTGTAACTCCCTGTAAACATCCTTCAAGATAGTATGGATATCTGTGTGGATGTACATATATATTGGTACAAAATTCTATATAAGTGAGAAAAGTGTAGGCTGTTATGTAAGCTACTTTTTGTTCTACAATGTGTCATGGGTCTCTTTCTATATATATATATATATATATATATATATATATAAGGGATAGAGGTGATCTCAGGTGGACTTGGCCTGCAGCAGCTGGAAGCAGGATTTCAGTTCCTGGCCAGAGATTGACGTCAGACCTCAGAAGTGAGAACATTGAATCCTAACTACTAGACCAGTGGTCAGTGATAAGACCATGGCCCTTTGTTTTTGCGGAAAAGGAATCCCACAAAGATGGAAAGTAGTGAAAAAAGCTAAGTGTTTATTAGAGGAAAAAGAGTCCCTGTGGATAGACACATGAGTAGGCTCAGAGAGAGAGTCACACCTTCATGGTAGTCTGAATCACTTATATGAAGCATTTATTCCGGGTTTTCTTTCACCAGTCATTTTGCTTTGCCTGGTTCTGAGTCTATATTTGGCATATCTCAGGATCCCCACATGTGTGCATACACATCCTAGTCAATATGGATTACAGGCAAGAGGCTTATGGGTAGGTACTTGTCACTCCCCTTTTTGACATCCAAGGACCTTTCTAGTCCAGAAGGTCTCCTTGACTTTGAGAATGAGAAATACCTGGTCTCTATCTTTTATTTATGCAGGGCTCAACTCCTCCTACTCTTCATCTTGGAGTATCTGTCCACAGGTGACAGACTCCAGCTGTTCAGGCTGGGGCCCATCTATCTCCTGCCTCAGAGGTACATAATTTTAAGGCATGAATGCAATTCTATAATGATTAAACAAAATAGGTCATATGCATATGTGTCATAGCGTCTTTTATAGGCAGATATAAATTCTCTAGAATATTAATTATATATTGATGAGCTTTTTTTCTTTTGTTTAGGGTCTGTCCTACAGGAGGAATTGTGGGACAAAACCTATAGCTAATATATATTTGGTGCATCTTTCTAGCAATCAAACAGGAAATTAGAGTAAATGCATGCTATGTTAGCTATGTCCTTTCAAAATTAAGTTATATCAGTGTTTGTTTGTTTTTCTTTTTTAACATGGCAAGAATAATTGTGATTATTGAAGTGGGAGCTATTTTCATGTTTATTATTATTTATATCTGCTTGCGAAATCAGTTCAGTTCAGTTGCTCAGTTGTGTCTGACTCTTTGTGACCCCATGGACTGCAGCGTGACAGGCTTCCCTGTCCATCACCAGCTATGGGAGCTTGCTCAAACTTATGTCCATCGAGCTGGTGATGCCATCCAACCATCTCACTGTCTGTCGTCCCCTTCCCATCCTGCTTTCAATCTTTCCAAGCATCAGGGTCTTTTCAATGAGTTAGTTCTTCATATCAGGTAGCCAAAGTACTGGAGCTTCAGCTTCAGCATCAGTCCTTCCAAAGAATATTCAGGACTGATTTCCTTTAGGATTGACTGGTTTGATTTCCTTGCAGTCCAAGGGACTCTTAAGAGTCTTCTCCAACACCACAGTTCAAAAGCATCAATTCTGCAGTGCTTGGCTTTCTTTATAGTAACTCTCACATCCATACATACATGATTACTGGAAAAACCATAGCTTTGACTATATGGACCTTTGTTGGCAAAGTAACGTCACTGCTTTTTAATATGCTGTCTAGGTTGGTCATAGCTTTTCTTCCAAGAAGCAAGTGTCTTTTAATTTCATGGCTGCTGTCACAATCTGAAATGATTTTGGAGCCCAAGAAAATAAAGTCTGTCACTGTTACCACTGTTTCCCCATCTATTTGCCATGAAGTGATGTGACCGAATGCCATGATCTTAGTTGTTTGAATGTTGAGTTTTAAGTGAGCTTTTTCGCTCTCTTCTTTCACTTTCAAGAGGCTCTTTAGTTCCTCTTCTCTTTCTGCCACAAGGGTGATCATCTGCATATTTGAAGTATGGATATTTCTCCCTACAATCTTGATTCTTGTGCTTCATCCAGTCTGGCATTTTGCATGATGTACTCTGCATATAAGTTAAATAAACAAGGTGACAATATACAGCTTTGATGTAGTCCTTTCCCAATTTGGAACCAGTCTGTTGTTCCATGTCCAGTTCTTACTGTTGCTTCTTGATCTGCATACACATTTCTCAGGAAGCAGGTAAGGTGGTCTGGTATTCCTCCCTCTAAGAATTTTCCACAGTTTGTTGTGGTTCACACAGTCAAAGGCTTTAGCATAGTCAATGAAACAGAAGTACGTGTTTTTTCTGGAATTCTCTTGCTTTTTCTATGATCCAACAGATGTTGGCCATTTGATCTCTGGTTCCTCTACCATTTCTAAATCCAGCTTGTACATCTGGAAGTTCTCAGTTCACATAATGTTGAAGCCAAGCTTGAAGGATTTTGAGCATTACTTTGCTGGCATGTGAGATAAATGCAGTATTATGGCAGTTTGAGCATTTTTTTGGCATTGCCTTTCTTTGGAATTGGAATGAAAACTGACCTTTTTCAGTGCTGTGGCCACTGCTGTTTTCCAAATTTGCTGGCATATTGAGTGCACCACATTCACAGCGTCATCTTTTAGGATTTGAAATAACTCAACTGGAATTCCATCACCTGCACTAGCTTTGTTCATAGTGATGCTTCCTATGACAAAGTGATGCCCACTTGACTTCACATTCCAGGATGTCTGGCTCTAGGTGAGTGATCACACCATTGTAGTTATCTGGGTCATGAAGATCTTTTTGTATAGTTCTTCTGTGTATTTTTGTCACTTCTTAATATATTCTGTTTCTGTTAGGTTCATACTGTTTCTTTTGTATATTGTGCCCATCTTTGCATGAAATGTTCCCTTGGTATCCAAATTTTCTTGAAGAGATCTCTAGATCTTGAGTAGATTAGATCTTGGATTCTTTAATAGATTTCCCATTCTATTGTTTTTCTCCTTCCTCAGCCTTATCCTTGTGCATGCCAGGACCCAGGGACCCCACAAAAGACTGAGCCAGACTTCTGTTTGAGTGTCTCCTGTGGAGTCACGGGTCAGCAGTGGCCTGCTATGGAGGGCAGGGACTCTGGCTGCAGCAAACCTGGGAGGGTCAGCATGTGAGCCCCACCACAGAGTCACTGAGCAGACAACCCATAGACTGGAGAACTTCTCACACTGTTGCAAAAGTTTTAAGAACACAACCGATTTCCCAACCTGGGGAATCTGGCAAAGGGATAGAGAACACCCTGGGAATTTGATTTTGAAGGCCAGTGGGAGTTGATTACAAAACTCCCACAGGATGGGGGAAACAGACTCTTGGAGGGCACAAACAAAACCTTATTCACACCAGGACCCAGGAAAGAGGAGCAGTGACCCTATAAGTAAGAGAGCCAGGCTTGCCTGTGAGTGTCCAGGAGTCTCTGGTGGAGGTGTGGGTCAACAGTGCAGTTGGGGGCACTGAATACAACACTCCTGGCATAAGTCCTTTCGAAGGAAGTTGCCATTACCCCTGCCAAAGTTTGGCCTCAGGCCAAACTACAGGGAAGGAGCACAGCCCCACCCATTAACAGAAAATTGGATTATAGATTTACTAAGCATGGCCCCACCCATCAGAACAAGACCCAGATTCCCCCATAGCCAGTTCATCCCATCAGGAAGCATGGGGAATAGATATGTTTATATTTTTAAACAGATTTATGATCAGAATGGATATTTTTGCAAACTAGAGCTTTTGGAATCATATGATACTAAAAATTTTTATAATATCATTGTGTTTCACTTACATTTCTCACTTTAAAGTCCAATGCTTAAAAAAAAAAGTATCATACTTGAATCCTATAAATTTAGTTAGCAAAACCAAATTTCAGATAATCTCTTAAAGTTTCTGAGATGACATTAAATTAATAATTATTAAATTATTAAAGTAAACTATATGGTTTTACACTACTGTAAAATTCACTTTATCAAAAATCTTTTCCTGGAAGATTTTAAAAAATATAATTTGTTTCCTGTATTTTGAAGATTATTTCCCATAAAATAACAAATTCCAAATGTGGTTAGTATTGTATTCTTTGTTTCATTACATGGGTCAATTTGGAGTCAATTTATTTCTAGTTAAAACCTAAACGTGAAGACATATAAACTTTCCAATCAACTACATTATTTTACCATTTTTAAGGTCTCCTAATTTTTTGGTCTTTTTGTAGTTATGTGTTTATATGTGTGTGTGTGTGTGTGTGTGTGTGTGTGTGTGTTAATGGAAGCCATTAATTAAGTTTGATGCTCTATTGAAATACAGGTAAAAGGAAATAAGCACTTTATTGAAATTTCATCATGATGCATGATATAGTTTTAAATTTCTCCATTTCTGTCTCTCTTACCACTTATGAATTGACTCTATGAGGCTGTCACTTTTTATGAATCAAGATATTTAGCACATTAAACCTAAAATATCCTATGAAAAATATATTATAAACACACCATCTTATAAACAAAATATTCAAAACCTTACATAATGGAGTTTGTTTCTTTCAGTTTTTATTACCTGTGTTCTTGATTAATTTGTGGTTTGATTTATCTAACCTATGTTTAATTTTTGGTTTCTTGTTTTATTCCATTCCTATGTATTTCCAAACTTCCTGGGATATCTTTCAGTATATTCAGTTGATATCCAGATTTTTCTACTTTGATTTATTTTTGGAGATGCTCAATCACGTGAAAATATTTTCTATTACAGGCCACAATGAAATGGGCTGATTTGGTGTACTTTTTGGGATTCTTCTATCAGTTTTATCTTCAAGATATAAAACAGTCTGGAGGCTTATAAATTATAATCTATTAAATACTTCCTTCTGAAAAGTTGTTAAAACAGTGGCACAGTATTCTTCATCCATATTCTCATCTCTAGATGTTTCTATCAAATTTCATGATAGATCCTAATGGATAAATTCAAGCATAATCCAATTAGATTTATTCATATGCTTTTTCTACTTTACTCTGCAGTCTTACCTTCAACTGGGTAGGTTAACAACCTGGACTTTTAAATGTGATCATTGATTTCAAAAAACTGTGTTTTTAAGTTTTAAATCACACTTAAAATTCTTTCTGGAGATCAGAATAATCATTTGTCTTTGCCGTTTTCGGTTTCTAAAGATATTCTCTCCAATTCTGATCTTTTTACAGCTTCAAATTTTTGCAGGGAATTTCCTGGTTAAGACTCCATGCTTCCACTGCAAGGGGAACAAATTTGATCCCTGGTCAGGGAACTGAGATTCTGCATGTCACATGAGGGGATCAAAATAAAATAAAAAAAACTCAAACATTATTGAATTTTCATACTAAATGCATAAATATAGAACAGCAGCCTAGAGTGGATTAATCCCTCCTGTTGAGCAGAGGTGAGAGAGTAACATTCAAGTCTGGCTTCTCACAGAGCCAAGAACTTCAAGATTAGAGCAACAGAGAGAAGGCTGATTCTTTTTAATAGATAGAGCCTTTTAGTAAAGGCTACTGTTAACAATAAATGTTCTGTTTATCTATATATCCTTTGATGTCTTTTAATGACTGCTTTGGAATGAACTATTAATGTCAAAGTCTTCAGTGGATGCTGTTAGAAGACAGTGTTAGAGTTGTTCCTATTCTATGTGCAAGCTGATGTTCGTTTAAATATTGATATTTATTTATACTTTTTGGAAAGTAGAAATCTTTTTCAAAGATTTGGAATCTTTGAAATTATGCTTTGATTAAGTTGTCGCTAACCATATACCATTTAGCGTATTTAATTTAGTTTTGTAATGAGAAACTTTGTTTTTCCCCCATGTTGCCATTTAGCTGTTTTTCCAGAAGAGTTTGGAATGAATGCAATGGATTTTTTTCCCCATACTTGATCTCTTAAGGGTAGTTTTGTAGACTGCACATAAAATTAATGCATATAGAAAAGGTAAATTGGGATGTCTTTTTCAGCATATGTGTAAGTTCTTATTTCTAATTTTATAAATATTAACATAAATATTTTCCTTTGCCATTCATTTTTGTGATACTGTATAGGAATAAAAATGAAATTTCCGAAAGAATAACATACTGCACAATACCTAAAAAGTAGACTCATCTAGTAACAAAATGTTTAGTCTTATTTATGTCATATTCATTGACTTTTATTTAATGCAACTATATCTGGAATACAAAGTCATAAGTGGTAGAGAAAGTCAGCATATAATTGTGATTATATTCCATTAATATGAAATTATGACAACATTGTCATCTATTAGTCATCCCAGGAAACTTGCCTGTTAAGTAAATCAAGGGTAGAAACTTGTTAGCACATGATGCTATTTGACTTTCTTAACAATATGAGTTTGAAGTGGTATCACCTTATGCTTTTAATTTGCATGCTTCTGAATTTGAAATACAAATTTTGTATCAAATATTTTTTTAAAAACATTGTTTCCTTTTCCTTGAAAATGCCATTTTTATGGAAGAAACTTGAGCTTTTTGTCCAATCCTTAATTACATGAGTTAAAATATGTAAACAGCATTTTTTCTTCCATAAGAGAAAAGAAAATATTAATTTTAGGGACCTGGTATTTCCCTTTAAGCATAGGCAGTTATTTTATGTATTTTATGACTCTACTTTATTCTGTTCAGTTCAGTTCAGTTCAGTCACTTAGTCGTGTCCGACTCTTTGCGACCCCATGAACCACAGCACACCAGGCCTCCCTGTCCATCACCAACTCCCAGAGTTCACTCAAACTCATGTCCATCGAGTCGATGATGCCATCCAGCCATCTCATTCTCTGTTGTCCCCATCTCCTCCCGCCCCCAATCCCTCCCAGCATCAGTCTTTAAACAGAAAAATTCATGTCTTTGACTTTTTAACATTTTTGCATTTAAAGAGATGCACCAAGAAGGATGAAATGATTAAACCATCACCTGCTGCACACAAAAAGTAGAGTATCCTACTGCTTCAGTATTTCATCCTGATGATGACAGGATGAAATACTGTCTCATTTTAACCATTCCTCCCCCACCATGAGGGAACACATGCATATTTCAGAAAAATACATTGGTCTCACCTTTGAAATGGCTCACAAAAAAATCACTGTGTTTACAATTTGGAAAAATGTGTTTTCCAAGAAGGAAAACTCTAACATTTAATGATTACATAGTGACTATTCAGTTAAGTTCTTACATTAATGCAACTGAAAAGTGAATTGCGTTGGCAGAAAAAATTTTATCACTGTTTACTCTGATAAAATATACTGTACATCCCATCCTTACCATAAGGGCTCTTCAGAGAGCTCACATGTGGCCTCTACAGTGGACACCAGCTGCTTATAAATATGAGTGAACTATAGACAATGAAGGCCTCATGGGTAATATACTGAGAATTCCCTTGGATCTTAACATTTTTATTTCATAATATTAGAGATATGATTACTTGCCCATTTAGCTTTGACATTATTTGCACAGAGTTATTAGGATCACACCTATTATTTTACCTTTTGCAAATTTTGAATCCATTTCAACCTGTAATGATGTAGCTGACAAGAATTAGGTTCAGTTGAAGATACATTTGCTTTTCAGTTTACACAGTGGTAAATCCAGTTGCCACATACAAAATATTTTTTAGATAAAAATATTTCTACATAAGGAAATATATAGATGATATCTCAGCCGTGACATTTTGTAATTTGAACATGTGTAAAGTCATTTTCATTCTGTCAAAAATGAGTGCAAAGAGCACCAGAAGAGTAGAGTTAACAAAAAAGGCATGGACTTTAAAATTATAAAAAATGTATTCAAATCCAAACTCAAAAGTATGAATTTAGGCAAATATCTTAACTTTTTGGAGTCTTGATTCTTTATCTATGAAATACTAATAATACTTCAAAGAAGTATGTACCATGCCAATCTTGAATTCTCCTGTTTAACCTTATCTTTCTTCATCTGTTCCCATCTCACTAAATGGAAGTATCATTTGCTCTGTTGATCATTCTAAAACCACAGAATCATCCTTCATCCTTGTTTGTTTGTTTTCTCTCTCAACACGTAAAACTCGGTCTACCAAATAAGCCTGCAGTGTGCTCACTTTTCTCTGTCTGTACTTGGATGTTCTATCCAAACCACCATCTCTGTTCCTCCACTAGAGAAAGAAAATGAAGTCGCTCAGTCGTATCTGACCCTTTGCGACCCCATGGACTGTAGCGTCCCAGGAACCTCTGTCCATGGAATTTTCCAGTCTAGAATACTGGAGAGGGTTGCCAGTTCCTTTTCCAGTCCCTATACTATGACTCCCTCAATTCTGTCTTCAATAGTAGTTGGAGATATCTTTCAAAAGAACATTAGTCAGGTACTGAAGTCCTTAATCTCCACATAAAACCCTTTCAGTTGTTGCATTCAGACTAAAATCCATGCAGTGACCCACTAGCTTCAATGTTAACAGTCTCTTCCAACCACTTAATGCTCCCTTATGCTACTCCTCTCCTTCCTTATTCTCGTTTTTGTTCAAATATTTCCACCACTTGGAATGGTCTTTCTTAGGACTATCTCATAATTAGCTTCTCTGTGTTTATTTCTGAGTTTAGTTATTTTGGCTTCAAAGAGGTCTTCCTTCACCACCCAGTGTAAAGTACACTTGACCCCAACAAAGTCACTCTGCAACATATCCTGTCTCACTTTTCTTATAGTACTTATAACTAAAATTTTCTTTATTATTGTTAATATATTGTCAACTTCAACAAGCATCACCAGTTACCAACTGATTCACTCTCTGCTGCTCACCACTTACAAAATCAATTCCTTACTCACAAATGGTAAAAGAAAATGCTAGCAATCTAGGGAGATGGTGGATTCAGTGTCCTTTAAAACTGCCTCCCAAGATTAAAACCACCTCCCAAGATTCTGGTTGACACTGGAAGTTTTAAAGGGAAACAAGTTATTTCAGTTAATCACTGAGATAGAGAGTCAGAGCCATTGCCATCCCCCTACTGTGTGCAGGCTCCTTGATTCCTGGTGATCGTCCTCTAAGTGTTACCATGTTCCCGCAGTTTGGGAGATTACTGAAAGGGAAGCTAGGTAAGAGATCTGGTCATCTGTTAATTATTTACTCTTCATTTCTACTTCTTTGATCTATGGAAGAAACTGACAAGTTAGGCATGGTATTGTGTGATCAAAAGATTTGAAAGGAATGCTTGAATCAGAGATGAGTTAAGTATTGATATCTGGTTTAAAAGTTAGTTTCAAAGTAGCTTTGGTAAAGTGACAGGCAAAGGGGCTTCCTGATGAAGGTGGTTGCCTACAAGGAGCTGCTTTACACATCTTCCCAGTAAAAATGAGAAAATCAGTACCATGAAGACAGGGATTTAGTTAGTCTTTTTGATGCTACACCTGCAACACCTGGAACAGTCTTTGGCAACTGTTAGGTGCCCAATACATAATTGTGAAAATCACTGATGGCTGCTAGTGTTTTCCATAAATTGTGTGTGTGTGTGTGTTTGAGTAAACTGTGCTAATTGTTATGGAGAATACAAAATTGATCAGAAAGTGATAATCTTCTGACACAAAAGATGGGCTAAAGTGTGTATACCAAATAAACTTACAAATAGAAGATAAAACAGGGTAGGGGGTAATAAAACTGTTTTTTTTTTTTTTTTCTGTAAGTGAAATATATTGCACAGAGTATGGCATTTACCCTAGTCTTCAATGGTGTAAAATTTCATGAGCAAATGTCAAGTAAATTTTGGAACAATTACTGGAACAGTGCTAACTGAGGCAGAAAATAGTTTTAATGTGAGCAGACTAAATAATTCCAGGTGCCCTTGAGGTCTGCATATAATACTATAATGGAGTACAGGCAAACTCCATTTTGCAGTGCAGCTTTCGCGTTTGTTAGAAATAATTCACAATATGTAAAAGTGTGACATATTGTACAACATTTACCGAAACTTTTCCTCACTCTCTTGTTTGCAGTAAGAATTCTGTTTAAAGCTTTGCAAATCTTTTGATGGGATATAAATGAAGCTTGGAGTAAGAACTGGGATTCCGTGGATCACATTGTGTCCCTTACTCTAGCACTTAATCAGACATTTGTAGTCAAATTACTTTAATTTCCTTTCTCTTTTCACCCTGAAGTAACATTTTCCAGGTATTTTAGAGAATTAATTAGTTTCCATTAATTAATTTGTTTTCATTATGGCTTTAATAACTCTGTTGAATCTCTGAGTAACTCATTGTAATGGCATAACTCATTGCCAACTGCAATACAATAGGCTTTGTGTGAATGGAATTCTTCTTTTGATGTTAGTCAGTTAACTAAAGTACTTTTTAAAATGCCTACCTTATAAGCTACTCTGTGCACAGGACACTGGAGAGACTCCAAGAGTAGACTATTTGTTAGGTTGCTACAACTTTATAGTCTAGTTGGGAAGAAAATATTAATTTATAAGACCATCCAAAATGAATGAAACATATAATTAATCTTCCACAATATATAATATGAGTAATAAGTAATAAGAAATGTCTTAGGGCGATTGATGAAGTTCAACAGAGCTCCATTTTCATTGTCCCAAGTCTCCAGTCTCATAGAATGTACTTACTTGTGTATCATCATACCAGAAAATCTACTTTTAGTTATTTTGTCCAAGAGTAGTATATTTGTAGTATTCAAGTCTGAGTATGCCTTAGTCTTCAGTTCAGTTCAGTTCAGTCGCTCAGTTGTGTCCAACTCTTTGCGACCCCATGAATCACAGCACGCCAGGCCTCCCTGTCCATCACCAACTCCTGGAGTTCACTCAAACTCATGTCCATCGAGTCAGTAATGCCATCCAGCCATCTCATTCTCTGTCGTCCCCGTCTCCTCCCACCCCCAATCCCTCCTGGCATCAGACTCTTTTCCAGTGAGTCAACTCGTCTCATGAGGTGGCCAGAGTATTGGAGTTTCAGCCTTAGCATCAGTCCTTCCAATGAACACCCAGGATGGATCTCCTCTAGAATGGACTGGTTGGATCTCCTTGCAGGCCAAGGGACTCTCAAGAGGCTTCTCCAGCACCACAGTTCAAAAGCATCAATTCTTTGGCGATCAGCTTTCTTCACAGTCCAACTCTCACATCCATACATGACCACGGGAAAAACCATAGCCTTGACTAGACGGCCCTTGGTTGGCAAAGTAATATCTCTGCTTTTTAATATGCTATCTAGGTTGGTCATAACTTTCCTTCCAAGGAGTAAGCGTCTTTTAATTTCATGGCTGCAATCAGCATCTGCAGTGATAGTCTTAAGAAGATATTATTAAATCATAGTAGGCAAGAGTCTACAAAGTAAGTATCTATGAAGTGTGTAGGGGGAAAGGGAAGGGGACAGACTGAGAAATAAGGGAATGAATAACTAATGAGTACTTAATGAATTTAAATTACATATATCCATATATTTTCTCACTTAATCCTCATAATTATCTTGCAAAATGTCGATAGATACCTTTGTGCACATTTCACAGTTGAGGAAACAGGCTCAGAGAGAGGAAATAACTTTTGCAAGATCCTCAGCTAGTAAATAGAACAGACAGAATGTAGGCCTCTCTTTCCAAAGCTACTCTTTTCTGCAACATCATATAACCTACTGAATTAAAAAAAAAAAAAAAAAACGTCTATAATAGAAGTATAATACAAAGAGAGGTTATTCTAGGTGTTTGGGGAGAATTGGATTCATTTGAATTAATTAGTTTTCTTATTATGTGATTTACCCCAGTGAGCCTAAGAATAACACACAATAAAATGGGTCTTTATAATTAAGTACATTATAAAATGAAATAATCAAATCTCCATTTGACAAGACTCATGTTTTTGTCTTCAATAAGTTCTCAAACTAAGATGATATAGATAGATATCAACAATTATAAAACAAGTGTTAACAGTGAAATTCAAGAAACTTTTTCCATGACTATTCTGTCTTTCATTATTACTTAAATTCTTTCAACAAAGATTGGTTTGTTACGGAAAATACAATTGGAAGGATTCAAATATGATCATTCTCTTTTACAGTTTATAAAATAATATTTAAGAGGCTAATTTAGGTTGTTAAAATATTTTGATGAAGTTATAAATACTCCATCAGGAATCTGTTTCTTATGTGGATCTAATTTGCATGTTTCCTTTACCGAAGGGCTACCAATTTGATGATTTGCTTCATTCTTTCAAAACTAAACTAATAGTTTTAGTTTTAATATTTTCTACAAATGGTTTAAGGTTATTTAAGGAGGCTTCATTGGACTGCAAGGAGATCCAACCAGTCCATTCTAGAGGAGATCAATCCTGGGTGTTCATTGGAAGGACTTATGCTAAAGCTGAAACTCCAATACTTTGGCCACCTCATGCGACGAGTTGACTCACTGGAAAAGACTCTTATGCTGGGAGGGATTGGGGGCGGGAGGAGACGGGGACGACAGAGAATGAGATGGATGGATGGCATCACCAACTCGATGGACATGAGTTTGAATGGACTCCGGGAGTTGGTGATGGACAGGGAGGCCTGGTGTGCTGTGATTCATGGGGTCGCGAAGAGTCGAACGCGACTGAGCGACTGAATTGAACTGAACTGAAGGAAGCTTCATAGTGCCTGTTTAATGTATATACTTATCCACTTTCTAAGAATTCCTCTGTAGTCATTTACTTGCATATGCCAGGAAATGCATAAGTAAATTCAGCACCTTGTGTGTATCTAAAGAGGAATCTGGGGAGAGGAAAAAAAGGAGAATGTAATTTTTTAAATTATTTTTAAATTTTTAATTTTTTTTAATTTAAAATTACGTATATAACTCAAATTACATTTCTAATGAACAATAATTATCTATGTAATGAGGGAAATCATCATAGGTATCCTTTCCATTACTTGATACTGATTCTTATTGCCTGCAACTTTGGAATTCAAGCCCATGACATGGGAAGCATACCAAGTGAGGTTATATCAATGGTCAAGTCATCTCAACTCATGTATCATATTTACTATCTACCTGTCTTCCATCAGAAAGTATGGAGGTGAAAAAGATGGAGCTTCTACTGTTCATCTGGATGTCTGGATAAGACAAGAAGCATTCATTCAACAGTAACTCAAGGCATGATAGGAGCCCCCAATGGCTGGTAAAGTGCCCATGGCTTCTAGAAAGCAAAAAAGCAAAAACAAAAGGCACTCAGTTAAATGTTTAAGGAGAAAGAATTTGGTTAAGAGATTGTGGGTTTAGAATTATATTTTATTGAGCAGATATGATGAGAGTTTAAGCCTAGGAGACAGCCTGTCATATAGTTCTGAGGGACAATCCAAAAAGATGAGGGAGGAGCCAGGAAATAGTTTTTACCAAAAAAAAAAAAAAGAAAAAAAGTCAAAAAATCAAAAGATTACTGCTAAAGAAAAAACAGATACCTCAAGCTAACGTATTTATCCCTTTTCTTATATGAGAAGATGCAAGAGATTGGACTCTTTGAAATGTGCCTTAATTATCTAGGGCCTTTTTTTCCCTCCATCCTGAATCCCCTCAGAATGCACAGTTGGAGACAGCTGCAGTAACTGGTGCCTTGACGGCCACAGCATCCTTTGTTTACTGATATGGCTAGTGACGTCTTCCACCAGATAGAGGACTGGTCTACCCAGAAGAAACAGTGTAAGCAAACCTGAACAGTGAAAAAGGAAAAGACATACTAAGATGAGTGAGTAATCCAGGTGATTCAGAACACAGAGAGAGAAAACAAGATAGAAAACAAGTTAAAAACAACAGCAACAAAAACACGATAATGCTTGAATTGTGGAATCTTTGATTGCTAAGATGTCAAAGCATTTATTGTTAATGCGTTAGACTCCCTGGGACCCACCAAAAGCTTATAGACACCACAAAACTATAGTTCTGAAGAATTTATATAAAGCAATGACATCTGCATTCAAACTGGAAGAATTTAATTGTGCATGCTAAGTGGTCTCAGTCATGTCCGACTCTTTGTGACCCTATGGACTGTACCCACCAGGCTCCTCTGTCCATGGGATTCTCCGGGCAAGAATACTGGAGTGGGTTGCTATGCCCTCCTCCAGGGTACCTTCTCAACCCAGGGACTGAACCGCATCTCTTTTGTCTCCTTTATTGGCAGGCAGGTTTTTTTTTTTTTTACCACTAGCGCCACCTGGGAAGCCCAAACTGTAGCCTTACAGGCAAAAGGTAATGAGGACCCATATTAAGACGATGAAATGAGGATAGAAGGAAGAAATGGACATCAAAGATATTCCTAAGGTGTTTCATTATCTTGAGGCCTAAAATGGACACATTACATAGTAGCACTTCATCCATTATTTGTGTGTGCACACATGGCCACCTCATGTGACAAGTTGACTTACTGGAAAAGAGTCTGATGCTAGGAGGAATTGGGGGCAGGAGGAGACGGGGACGGCAGAGAATGAGATGGCTGGATGGCATCACCGACTCGATGGACGTGAGTTTGAGTGTACTCTGGGAGTTGGTGATGGACAGGGAGGCCTGGCGTGCTGTGGTTCATGGGGTCGCAAAGAGTCGGACACGACTGAGCGACTGAACTGAACTGAACATGTGCATATGTGTGTGTGCATGTGTACTGGGAAAAGGAATAGGACAAGTGTGCACGAAGAGTCTACAAAGTCTAGATCGCAGTTGTAAATGTTAAAATAGCTCTGTTTAAGAATTTCTGAGTACCGGTTCACAAAGAAAGTAATTTTCCTACTGATAACAGTAAGCATTTGTGTCATTTTTTTGTTGTCTGATACCCAGTTATGTTCATATTCTCTAGCCAATTTATATATTAGTAGCAAAGTAGAGATAGTTGATGATATATATTACTAATCTTAAGCAAATTCAATGAATGCATTTAAGTTTCTAGCAGTTGTTTCAGGCATGAAAAAAGTATGTACCTGTATCCCCTTCTTCTTCATCTATGTCAATACGCCTGTTTCAAGATAGACTTAAGTATTTCTCAAAAGAAATATGGTTATATAGGTGTGGCATGTGAGAGTAAATTCTTTGATTCAGTCATAAACAGTACAGTGAAACATCACTGAAAAGCATCTAGTTTTGTTCTTCAGTACTGGTTTATTGAACCTTTGTCTGTGAACAATCTGCTTGCACTTGCGCAGGCCTCATTTTTGTCATCTCAGAAATATAAGATCTGTCTCCTTCTAGCTAGAAAACTTCTGTAATTTAACTCCACTTCTCCCAGATATAAAGACCCCGAGCTTTATTTCCAGAAGGCAAAAATAAAGAATCAAACTGCAGGAAGGGAACCTTCCTCAAGCAAAGCTATAATAATAGCAACAGTTTGAGTCTTCCTTAAGGTGTATTTACCTAGTTTGCAAAGAATTAATGACCCATTTCAGACACTGAATCCTCCATCTATGTCAGGATTTTAGCTTTTTACCCAAAGCCAAGTATATATAATAATGAGTCCATGCTACTGCTAAGTCACTTCAGTCGTGTCCGACTCTGTGTGACCCCACAGACGGAAGCCCACCAGGCTCCCCCATCCCTGGGATTCTCCAGGCAAGAACACTGGAGTGGGTAATGAGTCCATAGACAGTCTTTATTTCTAAGTAATTCTTGCCTTATACTGAAAGATAAGGTAGAAAAGATTTGGAACAGCTTCTCTGACATTGAATTCACATATATTAATATTAGAAAGTGTGTATTATTTATATATTGCTTTATGTATATATTAGCATATAATATATTATGTATATAATGGTATAAATAATATATAATTTAGGGTAGTAAGATTACTCCCACATAATAGATTTATAGGGCTTGCTTATTTATTCATTTAATTGGAGGATAATTGTTTCACAACATTATGATGGTTTTTGCCATGCATCAACATGAATCACCATTAGGTATACAAATGTCCACTTCTTCTTGAACCTCCCTCCCAACAGTTGGCAGCATGGTATGAGACAAGTGGCTTTAAAATACGTTGGATTTACTAATCCTGACTACAAAATCTTTGATTTTGATCTGGACAAATTTCAGAATATCTGTGAGCCCCAGTCTCCTCATTTGAAAGAAGTGATGATATATTCTGCTTTAGAGAATTATTTTTGAGGATTGCTTGTGAGACTAGGGATTTCAGAAACCAAGAGAGTAACTCATAAACTGTTAGTACCTTCAGTGTGTTATCCTAACTATATTATATATTAGAACATTTGCTTTAATTATACCCTTGTATATGATTGTTGTACTGTCATAATTTGTCTCAGGTATCTATCACTAGAAAATCAAGACAGGGTGATTTAGAGATGCTGACTGGATTAAGTATAAAGTACATTGACCTTTACTGGTCAAACTTGTCAGTGACTAGAACATGTTCATTCTTTCGACTAGTAAGGATATTTTGAGTCCTAAGTGTATCAGCCATTAGTCTAGGCATTTCGTGTACAATATACATTTTTCTTAGCATTGTACTTTCTTTTTGATGCATCTTGGAAAACACTCTTGTCCACCTCTTTGACATAAGCTTCTCAATTTCATCTCTCCCTCTTGAACCGTTAAGAACAAAGATTTGAAAATTTAAATTTAATCACCTGCAATTGAGAACTATTTCCTGAGCATAGCCCTAGAGATAATAGTTTGGGGTTTGTGTAGGAATAGGCCTGATAACCATGTGCTCAGGGAAGCCTGATGTGCTGCAGTCCATGGGGTCTCAAAGAGTCGGACACAACTCTGACTGAACAACAACAGAAAATTCTGATCAAAAATCTACTCCATATCTGTATACCTTGGTTTTACTCAAAATGTTTTTAACCTTCGTATTCTCATCTAAGTGGATTTTACTATTTTTTAATGAATAAAAACTTCTTATCAGATTTATAGGTAATTTCATCTGGGGAAAAAACAGAAATTCTGGTTATAATGAGACTTTTTTTTAAAGAACATATATTCCACTATTTGGCTGAACTCAGCCAATCTTTGATTTGAAACATAAAGATTAAGATTCAAGTGATTGGTTCTATAGTAGTTGATTAGTAAGAAGGTAGTAAAAAAAGGTTTTTTTTTTTCATTTTTCCTATGCCATGTAAACAACAATTAAGTTAAACTAAAACAGGACTTGAACTTTTAGTCTAGGGGTTAAAAAATCTGTAACACTGATAACAGTCATCTTTTTTATAATAACCTAAGAGTATATGGTGGTGGTTGTTTAGTCGCCAAGTTCTTTTGACTCTCTTGTGACTCCATGGACTGTAGCCCGCCAGGCTCCTCTGTCCATGGGATTCTCCAGGCAGGAATACTGCAGCGGGTTGTTGTGCCCTCCTCCAGGGGATGGAACCTGTGTCTTCTACAGTATCAGGTGGACTCTTTACCACCAAGCCACAGGGCAGTCCCTGAATATATGGTTACTTGTTTTTGATGATACTGTGAATATTTTAAAGGTACAAAATCTTCTGAATAAATTCTAAATCAGATTTTTATATAAGGGGCTTTTGGTTTTGGTTGGGTATGTAAGGTGTGAACAATACAAGTTCATCTAGATGAACTGATATTTTGTCTCACAACAAGTCCTGTCATTAGACAGGCTAGAGAGGAATGATTTTCTTCTTTGGTGAGTTGCTAACTGGATATTCATGAACTAGTCTACCTTAGCAATTGGTCAGTTGTCAGTTGTGTTAACCAGCGGCTATGAACTTAGCACATTGCTAGCTACTGCAGGTGAAGGCTACAAGACAAGACAAATATGACCTAAAAAAGGTCAAATATGACCCTTCATGTGAGTCAGCGTTCATAGCCAAAGGTTTGAGTAACCTGGAGTGAGAGAAATTGTGTTGCAGTACCTACAAAAAAGAATAATACAATCCTTTATTCTGTGTGATTTATAGTATAAAACGGGCATTTACCAGGCCAGGCACCCTGCCTATTCTTTTCCCTTCAGAAATACTATTGTACAGTCAAGTGCAAAACTTGTGAAGGAGTCAGAAAATCAAAATGAATTTTAAATGGTAAAAGGCACAAAACAGTATTCTTCATCATAAGAAAAGAACATTGTAAAACTTAAGAATTGCTACCTTTTGATTCAAGAAAGAAATTTTCTCAGTATGAATGTTGTAGAGTGGTGAGATGTACTTGGAGTTACTTAGAAACAGGATGAGATAAAGGTCATTGAGGAATGACTTGAGGGCAGCTCTTCTACCTGGTGAGAGAGGGTGTGTGTTCTATTAGTCGCTCAGTCATGTCCAACTCTTTGCGACCCCATGGACTGTAGCCCACCAGGCTCCTCTGTGGAGCCTTGAGATAAATTCTCAAGGCCCTTAAGAATTCTATGTTTACAGAGTTTTATATATACACATATATAAAAATTGTTTTTCCTGCTCAGTAGTGATCAGACCAAAATAGGTGTGACTTGCTGAGAATTTTTTCATTTTCAACGTCTGGCACAGATCCATCTAGGAGGTCAAACTTGTAAATCCAGGTTTTAGAAGGAGAACAGTTATCAGTTATCAGTGAGCTTTCCGTTTCTGTTTCAGAGAGGAAATTGAGGCTTGGGGAGGTTTTCCTCCACCACCATGTTCACTTGGTGAGCAGGTGGAATTGTGTGAAATTAGGATCAAAGTCTTAGGGACCCTCTGACTCATTTTCATTGCCCTTCACATGCCATCTGTTGTGGGTCACAATATAAGGAGGATATTATTGTTCTCTTTACTTTTATATATTCTCCAAACATTTTGATTATGAAAACAGTATTTTACCCCAGTGAAGAAAAGGGTTCTGTCAAAAATAAAAATATGTTCCTTTTGACACAGAGATTTCCTTGCCAAAACCTAATTGCTTAGTATAAAAATGCTACACTTGTGCCATGCATTAGTAAAATCAATTCTCCTCTCTATAATACTGCTCAGCCACTGTATCTGTCAGCACTCTGAGCGTGAAGCTAAAATCTAAAACTGTGTCACCAGACACAAAGATTTATAAAGCTTGCCCACGTAGATTAATTTTTGGTCTGATCTTGCAGTTTATGAGCTCTTTAGGCATTGTGCTTTTTTATGTTTTCCTCTGTAACCCAGCATTTAGACCTGAGGGACTGGGGTGGTATTAGCTCCCCAATAATAATTATAGAAAGGGAAAGGAAATGAGGTACCTTTGTTCAATTCTTCAAAATTTTCTGAAACATTTACTCTCTGTCAAGTACCAAGAATGTTGACACATGTGACTGTCAGACGTGAAACAACTGAGAGTCAGGGTATATACTGAAGACTATTTTTTTTTTAATTCAGAATGATATAAAAAGGCAGGCCTTTGAGTCAGTTCTAACGAATTACATGAATGTAAAGCCCATTGCACAGAGTGAAGTAAGTCAGAAAGAGAAAAGCAAATATCATATGCTAACACATATATATGGGATCTAGAAAGATGGTACTGATGAACCTATTTGCAGGGCAGCAGTGGAGACACGGACACAGAGAACAGACTTATGGACACAATGTCGGGGAGAGGGTAGGATGTACGACAAATGGAGAAAGTAGCGTGGAAACATATAGCTTCCACATGTAAAATGGATAGCCAGTGGTAATTTGCTGTGTGACTCAGGGAACTCAAACTGGTGATCTGTGACAACCTAGAGGGGTGGGAGGGAGGTTCAAGTAGGAGGGGACATGTGTATATTTGTGACTGATCCATGTTGATGTATGGCAGAAACAAATATAATATTGTAAAGCAATTATCCTTCAATTAAAAATAAATAAATTTAAAAAAATCAGAATGGTTTGGCAGAAGTGATCACAGATGGGGTATTGTCAAAGTACATAGAAATTATGGTAGAGAATAATTGCGTGAACTGGTTTAACAAATAGGTAGCTGTCAGTAGGCCAGACTTCTTAGTCTATGAAATTCTCCAGGCAAGAATACTGGAGTGGGTGGCCATTCCTTTCTCCAAGGGTTCTTCCTGACCCAGGGATTGAACCCAGGTCTCCTGCATGGCAGGCATATCCTTTACCATCTGAACCACCAGGGACGCCCATTTCCCCTGGAGAAGGGAATGGCTACCCACTCCAGCATTCTTGCCTGGAGAATTCCATGAACAGAGGAGCCTGGTGGGCTACAGTCCATGGGGTCACAAAGAGTTGGACATTATGGTGCAACTAACGCTTTCCCTTTCTTCAGCAGTCAGTAAGGAAAAGTGTGTATGTGTGTGCGCATGTATGTGCACACATGCATGTGTGTGTTCCAATTTTGTCATATTTGAGTTCGAAGAAAAGAATTTTAGAGAGAAGGTTTCATAGCCTTGTGTCAGTTGTAAAACTGCTGCTGCTGCTGCTAAGTCACTTCAGTCGTGTCCGACTCTGTGTGACCCCATAGACGGAAGCCCACCAGGCTCCCCCGTCCCTGGGATTCTCCAGGCAAGAACACTGGAGTGGGTTGCCATTTCCTTCTCCAATGTGTGAAAGTGGAAAGTGAAAAGTGAAAGTGAAGTCGCTCAGTCGTGTCCGACCCTTAGCGACCCCACGGACTGCAGCCTACCAGGCTCCTCCATCCATGGGATTTTCTAGGCAATAGTACTGGAGTGGCTTGCCATTGCCTTCTCCGCAGTTGTAAAACTAGTCAGTTGCTAATTAGTCTGTGTTTACTCATGGAATGCTTGTACATCCCCATTGATTAAACCAACTCATCTAATAAAATCTGTCAAGAAATTCAAGATCAATTCTATCATTGGACGAAATAAAAATGCTTCAAGTGACTGGTACATTTGAAAGATGAAACCTTTGATTTTTGAGGATTTTCTCATGGATAGCCACTTCATCAATAAACAATAAACATCCAGTAAGCAGTGACTGATTTTTGAATGTTTTCAGAACTGAAGAAAATAGAGAAGAGTAAATGATAAACCCTCAGAAAGTGTTCAGACTAGTTAAGGATTTAATGCTGCATCTAATAACTAAGAATATACAACAGCATCATGTCTAAACTGGAATGTAGGCTGTGAGGTGGTTACCAAGACTGTTTCAGTAAAAATTCATCTGAGACTACCTTTTGTTCCTATTTGAATATTTATTTAGATGCACAGTTGCACAGATAGCCTTATTTTCAATTGGAAAAAAAATCCAGAGATTTCCACTCATGAAAAACATTTCTGATTGTGTAATTAGGGAGCCCAGTAATTAAATATGTTTGGAAAATTGTATTAGATTACATTGCATTGAGTCAGGTACATGCTTTCATTTCACACCTAACAACCCCTTTTATGATCATAAGCAAATTAAAAAGCAGCAACCCAGCAACCTCTGTTCCCCCTATTAAGGGGGAAAAAAAAAATCCATTCCAGTAGAGCTTCCAATTTGCCTTGCTAATTCTAATTAGTATAGTGTGAGCTGCTGGACAGTTCTACCAGGAGGCTAGTCTGCAAAGAAACATATTTCTGTAGCTGCAGGCTCTTGGGAAAGGACTCAAACTGGGAAAAAATGAATAGAGACTTTTTTTCTCATTTGATTGAAGGACAGAGATGAAATAAAATAAGGTTTAAGGAAGTAATAGAGGCTGCCCTTTTCTCTATTAAGTATTGCTGGAAAAGATTGAATGATAAGATGAGCCTGAAGGGAAGCCTCCAGACCATTGCTTTTGAATGGTTTGGTGAGTTGCAATTAATGAAACCTGTGTTTACTCCTACCATCAAGTGCAAGTGGCACCTATCAGTCCTGTCTCTGTTTCTGAGGATTTAATATCAGGTCCTGCATCAGCAGGTAGAATTTTTGAGAGTAGGGACTATATGTTTCACCACTGCTTGTGCTGACTTCCATATCTCAGACCTACCAACTGTATCATAGTCCAATAATCAATACCTGCCGATTGACAGAGTTGGTGAGAAGCCCATCCCCTGCCTGCTATATTGATTGATTGGGATTCTCTGAGGGGATTCTGTGGCCACTTTCTGTCTCTAAAACTAGCCAAGAAAAGCAGGTACTATATTTTCACAACAGATCCAGGCTCTGCCCGCTCCTCCTTATCCCCACCCCAAGTTTTGGGCTAACTTGGCTATCAGTATATGATGATTTGGAGACTCACTGTCATTATCCTGTGAAAAAAATTACCCTTTTAAAAATTATTAACCTTGACTAACAAATAATTTAACTCAAATATCCTGACCAACTTTTTGCCTCAGGAAAGAAATATACGTGTTTCAGATGATCCTCACAAGAGTTGCATAATAAAGTTCAGACAGGGCCACCAGATTTTGGATGCAGCTACTTGGAAAGGGACCAGTTCTTGTTCTGAAGTGTGGTGACTTTGCTCTTCATTTAAGCCTTATCAATTTAATATTTAATGATTACTCTCAATATTAAAAACTGGCATTAATATCAACATTATGTACTTTTAGATTAACAAATTATACTTTTGTGTTTTTCTAGAAAATAATGTTTTCACTTAATAGAATCTACAAATAATTCACGCTGAAGAATGCCACAATTCCATTTAAAATAATGTGCCATTTCCAGAGAGCATTTCAGGAATTTGTAGATCTCTTCCAGTGAAGTTTATTCTAGTGTGCTTTTGCAGTACAAGTTAAGTGGTCTATGTATTATAGTACATTGAAACCTATCAATAATGCATTCCTCAAGTATGGAACAGATTGTCTCAAAAAAAAAAAAGTCAGTTTCCTTTCAAAAGGAGTTCTCTATTTTGAGGGCTTCCCTGGTGATTCATACGGTAAAGAATATGCCTACAATGCAGGAGACCCAGCTTCAATCCTGGGTTCAGGAAGATCCCTGGAAGGGACTGGTTACCCACTCCAGTATTCTTGCTTGGAAAATTCCATGGATAGAGGAGCCTGGTCGACTATAGTCTGAGCAACTAACACTTTTACTTTCACACTTTCACCCTATTTTGAAACCCAAACCTTACCTAATTTCAGGTTTCAGTTGATAACTGAGAGTTGTTTATTGAATATTTGTTTTCTTGTGTCTTAGAAAGAGGTTGGCTTTCCAAATTATGGCCCAAACAGGTGGGGGCAAACTTGGGCTTGACCGGGAGTTCTGATTTAGTTAGATCCACTGTCTCTAATTTCAGTGTATTTCAGTCTCCTGTGGATTGTGTTAAAATGCAGATCTGATTCAGTGTATTAGTTTTCTACAGTTACTGTAAAAAATATTGACACAGTGGGTGACTTAAAACATTAGAAATGTGTTCTCTGAGGCCACAAGTTCCATATTAGACTCACTCGGCTGAAACTCACATGTCAGTGGGGCTGTACTCTCTCTGGAGGCTCTGTAGGAAGGATCCATTCCTGGCCTTCTGGCATGGCAGCTGTCATTCTTTGACTTGCAGCCGAATCATTCCTCTCTCTCTTCCTCTATCTTTATAGTGTTTTCTCCTCTTGTTCGTATAATCTCTGTATGCCTCTTTCTTACAAGGATACATGTAATTAGATATAGGAGTTAATTAGATGTAAAATCTCAAAATCCTTAATCATGATTAAGGAAAACTTTACTATGTAAGGTGACCATCACAGCTTCCAGGATTTAGAACCTGGGCATATCTGGAGAGTCCTTACCAGCCTACCAAAGTGAATCTAGGGTGAAGATTAAGATTCTGAATTTCTAACAGTTGTCCAAATGAAGCTGATGCTGCTGTCTGTGTGTAACACTTTGAGTAGCCAGTGGCTGCATTATAAATCTATAATGTTCATCATGATCTGTCTGGCTCAGAGCAAAATTATATGCCCTTTGATGCAGAACCACATAATAGCAAGGGATTTAGGGGACAGTTTGAATGATCTAGGAGATGGAGTTGCCAATTTGGGAACCAAAAGTTCTTCCAGAGTGTCAGGATGGAGTCCTGCTTCCAGGGGCAAAATTGGAGTATTAATCAGGAACCAAGGTAGAAGATCCTTTCTTTACAATGGGCAAACAAGTGACTCAGTGGGCAGAAAGGCAGCCTGGACACTAGGTTTCTGTCAGAAAGTCTAAAGTCAGATTCTGCCAGCTGGTTTACCTCAGCGTCCTGCCAATCATGGCCAGGACTGATTAAGAAATTAGCTAATGTTGAGTGTACGCTTGGCTCTGAAACTGCTGATTCAGTCGATTTGTAACAGGGTTCTGAAATCTCCATTTCTAACCAATATCTTAAATGATTCAGATGCAGGTGAGATGTGTGAGTGTGGAATCGCATAGATCACATAGACCTCAGACGCAACCTAAATCAATTTTGGCAAGTTGTTTTTCATAAAGGGTCTGGCCCATCTCACATTTATTTGATTTTTAGCTCAGTCATCATTTTTCCAGGTAAGTCCTCCCTGACCCACCCTTCAACCCCCCCACCCCAGATCCAGGTCAAATGCACCTATTTCATGTTCTCATGGGAAGGCATACTTCTACTGTTAGTACCTATGTCATTTCACTTCTTAAATTTTATATGTTTATTCATTTTTGGCTGTGCTGGACCTTTCTTGCTGCATAGGCTTTCTCCAGCTGTGTTGAGCAGGGGCTACTCTCTCGTTGCAGTGCACAGGCTTCTCATTGAGGTGCCTTCTCTCATTGTAGAGCACAGGCTCCAGGGCACATGGGCTCAGTAGCTGTGGTTCCCAGACTCTAGAGCATAGGCTCAGTAGTTGTAGCACATGGGGTTTGTTGTTCCATGGCATGTGGGCTCTTCCCAGATCAGAGATTGAACCCGTTTCAACTGCAGTGGCAGGCAGATTCTCTACCACTCAGCCACCAGAGAACCCCTTGGCATCTACTTTTATTTGTGATTATTTGGCTAATTTCTGTCTCTTTGCTAAATTATAAAATGTTCAAGGACAGGAACTGTGTATTTATGTGCTGAACTTTTTTCCCCAAGCATATTATTTGACACGAACTTGCTACTCAAAAAATAATTAACCAAATGGATTTGCAAATAAATGAATAGAATTTTCAGTGAATCCAGAAAATTTTGCCTGTGGTATTACCCTCTTCTTAGTAGTTCCTTCTCCTTTGTTTATATGAACTATTGCAGTCATTGTAGTTCCCAGGGACTCAGCTTTCCCTGAAAAGTAATCTGAAATGGGTGGGGGAGGAGGGACCAGGAGCATGATAATTTAAAATTGTGAACTCAGTGATCTTACAATAACTTTCAGGGAACTTGGGAAGAGTGCAGGAAGCAAACAAGGAAGTGGACCTCTGCTTCCCTTGTCTTCCCTCTTCTCCCTTCAAACAGCCCAGTCCTACCTTTGTCTATTTATAACTTCAATTCAGATCTTTATTTTTCAATAGATTTGTGGAATATTTTTACAGCATCTAAGATGTTGTCAAACGTAGTTTATTGTTCCCTCGGGCTTGGCTGTTCTAAACAGCATTATCTCACAGTTTTTCTAAGCTGGAAATACCATTTAAAGCAATAATCAATTTGATGATAAAATAAAGGATAGGGTAAAATAAAAGTAAACACCACCATCTAGTTTTGTTTTTTTAATTGCTTCTCAAATGCTCTTTCACAGAGGAGACTGTAAAATCCTATTCAAGCTGAATTAATGATTAGCAGTGGTCAGTGTTGTTCCAATGGCAGCACGAGGCTTTAGCAAGTAATCTCTCTATTTGGTTTGTATAATGTGCAAAGGAAAGAAAATATGAAGACTGCTTATACAGTTCGGCTGATTACTTATTTTGTCTGGTGGCAGAAAGAACATTTGTTGTCCCTGTGCTAAGCTTTGAGTGAGTCATCCTTCTTCAATGGAACTTATCTTGACCTAGCAAAAATATGATTTTTCAATTTCCTTTCAAATTTACTCTGATCTTAGCTGGTATATGCTTTCTTCTTGGCTGGAAAACTAAACTGATTGCCAGATTGAAAGGAAAATCATGATTTTATTCAGAAGGTAAAAATCAAAAATATTTATTACTATAGTCTCTTTTTTTTTAAAGAATTGCCCTTTTAATACATTATTAGCAAACCATTAATCATAAATCTGTGTTAGAGACTGTATACAATTCTAGTCATGCACTTAGCATTCACATGAGGTTCTAAATCACATCACCCTTGACAACTTAATGTAGCTACTCTAGTTCTCAAGGACCCATTTATTTAAGTGATATCAAGAATAGTATCTGTAATGTGAAGGAATGATCTGTTTTGAGTAACAAATGGAATATTTGAGTATTAGATCCTGACCCATCTGTTGACATGTCTCATATTTCTTCATGAAACACTTGTAAAGTAGTATCGAATGAAGCTTCTAGTTGATGGGTTAGTTGTGAGTTTTTCCAGTGGAAAAGTTTTTATTTACTTTTCAAAAGCTTTCTGTACAGACTATTGCCAAGTCTCTCAAGGTCTTGTGGCAAGAAAATCAAGAATACACACATGAGAAGGTATTAATATAAGGTCCCAGGGCAGTATTTGTGATCTTCCAGAAAGTAATACAAGTATGAGAATTGTGTTGGAAAACATAATGAAATATATATATATATATATATATTATATATATACATACATATATATTAACTTTCATAATTTCAATGAATCATTCTGATATTCCTCCAAAAAACAGGATTTTGCAGAAAACCAGTGAGAAATATAATAGAAATGGAAATTAAAAGAAAGAAAGAAAGAAAAGTAGATCTCTCTAAAATTGCTTTGTAAAATTATTTAGTAAAATTGGAAAGTTAGTATTAAGTTGATGGAAAGAAATAGAAGATATACCCCTAAAATCTTAATAACTATATCATTAATGCTAATGATAATAACTTGAATTGGTTACAGCTCTAAAATATTGAGCATAAGTAGCTTCATAGATCTTAAATCAGAGAGACTAGTTCTGATCATTTATCGTCTACTTTTTGTCAGGTACCATGGTATCGTCCGAGGATACCAAATGTGTGTACGTATGTTAGTCTCTCAGTCATGTCCGACTCTTAGAGACCCCATGGACTGTAGCCTGCCAGGCTCCTGGGATTCACCAGGCAAGAATATTGGAGTGGGTTGCTTACCAGTTTCTTTTCTAGAGGATCTTCCTGACCCAGGGATCGAACCTGGGTCTCCCACATTGCGGACATCTTCTTTATCATTTGAGTCACCAATCATGCCCATCTCCTAGGTTGCAAACCACCTTTGACAAAGATCTGCATCTTCATTCATCTCTTCTGTCACCTTGCTCAAGATTGTTATTTGATTAGTCCACTCAATAAGATTGCCCAAATATGTTCTTATTTTAACTTGAGTTTCAATAAAACATTGAATGGTTCCAGATGATATGATGATTAAGTAAGTTTTAAGTGCTTGATAATACTTAAGTGATGTTCAAGTCGATAAGTAAAGATTGGTCATGGAGAATTTTGGTAGTTGAGTAAAAGGAGAGATGGACATTTGGGATACTGTAACTCTTATTTTCCCCCAAATAAAATCATAAGATAACTGGGAAATGGCAGTGAAAATTGAATAGGATGAGTGGAGAAGGAATGGTCCAGCCATACATTTTCCTATCTTGTATGTACAGAAGAGTCATTGGGCTTATCTGCAAGTGTGCTATGGAAGCAGAAGGAGAGAGAGGGTGTTCAGAAGATAAACATCATTGTGTGTCAGAGTGGTTGAGATCTGAAGTAAAGTATAAAAGGTTTGACTTAAGGTGATAGGCGAGGTAAAACATAGGTCCAGGGACTGAAAGAGGTGTATACACTTTGCCTTCTAAGGAGAGTATGATTGACTCACTTGTTTAATTTCCTCCACATTTTTTCAGTTTTCCTGAGTGTCAGGAGAAAACAGATTCAATGTTTCTAGACCAAAGGTTGTCAGGCGTGGATGATTAGGCTGGAGCCTCTCCCCCAGGGAACATTTGGCAGATGTCTGGAGATATTTCTGGTTGTCACAAATGGGGTGGGGTGATAACTTAATATCTAGTGGTAGAGGCCAGAGATGTTGCTAAGTAGCCTATAATGTGCAAAACAATCCCAGACAACAAAGAATTAACTGATCCAAACTGTCAAAAGTGCCAAAGTTGAGAAACTCTATTTTAGATCTCTTCTTCCGAAGTCTTTTCAGATAACCCCATTTGACTACTTTTTACTCTGTTTTGATTTAATATTTTCCATCACCCAAAAAAGATGAAATTATTTAAACCAATAAACAAATTTTGGCTTTAATGATTATTATCAGTATTGCAAACCTGTACCCCTCCTGTTTGCCACAGCAGTTATATGCTTGTTAGGAAGACTACCTGAGAAAATGTTTTATTCTGACGAAGCAGAAGATACGCCTTCATTAAAACAAGGTAAAAATTAAACCTTGGTCTCTGAAGATATATTTTTATAATAGTCTTTTACCATTATAACCCTTTGGCTATTTTAATGCAAACGTGTTTCTGTAAAGCCATATTTTGGTTGCTATAACAACTTGACATAGCTCCTGATGAGTTCTTCTTGTCTTAATGTTGCTTTTAAAAAGTTGGGGTTGCTATGACTACAAAATGCTGCTTTATTTTCAGCAAGCTTTTTTTTCCCCCTGGTAATTTTGCTTTCAAAATATGTATGTGCACACGCATGCATATGTGTGTACTTCTACTAACATGAAAGTCTATGTGTAGTAAAGCCAAAGTTTGAATCCTGCATTGTTATTCTAAAATTGAATACATAATGTTGGATGAGTCCAGGTTAAAGATGCTTTTTTCTGGCCTACAAATTATTTAACTACTTAGTAACAGGCTCTTCATCATTGTTTTATGATTTATTTATCACAACGTCCATGTTATAGCCTCTTCCTGTTTCCAGCGTATTTGTACATCAACCCTTGAAGGGTCATTTGAACTTGAAAAATGTGGAAGTTTGTTGTGTCTTAATATATTCATGATTTTTTATGAAGTCTGTTTTACAACACTGCTGATTATGGTCTTCTTTATATCATAAAATGTAACAAGATGTCCATTGCTCAGAGTTTTTCTTATTCAAATTTTGAAGAAGCCAGACGGCTGAAAGTTAGGATACCTTGCTTCTGTTATTAACTCTGTCACTATGAACTAACCACCTTATTTCTCTGGAGGAGTGCTGTCCGATGTATCTAGACAATGTGAAATTTTCTAGTAGCCAAGTTAAACAGAGTTAAGTTTAATAATTACTATCTAACAAAATATAGCCAAAATACTACCATTTCAACATGTTGATGTTTTAATGGTATTAATACAGCTTTTTACATTATTTTTTTATTATCTTGGAAATCCAAGGGATATTAAGATGAGCCACTGGATGGCATCACCGACTCTGTGGACATGAGTTTGAGTGAACTCCGGGAGTTGGTGATGGACAGGGAGGCCTGTCGTGCTGTGATTCATGGGGTCGTGGAGAGTCGGACACGACTGCGCGACTGAACTGAACTGAACTGAACTGAACATTTCAAGTGCTCAGTCATCACACGCAATCCCTAGTCAGACAATTTTAGCTATCCCTAGTCGGACAATTTTAGCTTTAGATCTCCATCAACTTTGGCCATGCAATGTCATTTATTGTTTACAGATCACTTCCTGGAAAGTCTTTGTGAAGTCTCAAGAGTGTACAAATGATTAGGAAAACTCTTTCTGGGTTATGAGAGAGAAGAGAGAGGGAGAAAAAGGGAGAGAGGGCAAGAAGAAAAGAGTGAACAGAGAGAAGGGGGGGAGAAGGGTAGAGGAGGGTGAGGATGGAAGGAAAGCAGGAAGGAAGAAAGAAAGATAGGAAAGTTCTTTTAGGTCTTTTCTAGCTATTGAGGGCTATCATCCTTAATCTAATCTTATTTTGTTATAATTAAGAAATAATGAAATGAGTCAGACAGTTCCTTGTTACTTTTGTGTGATTTATTCACAGTTCTGTTCCTAACCACTTGGGGTATGCTTAGGACAAATTAACTGCACCCTGCCCACTCCAGTGTTCTTGCCTGGAGAATCCCAGGGACAGGGGAGCCTGGTGGGCTTCCGTCTATGGGGTGACACAGAGTCGGATACGACTGAAGTGACTTAGCAGCAGCAGCAGCATGTTTATTGCATTGAATCTCCTTTCTTGTCAAAATATATGATTTAATCCAAAATTAGATAAACATTATTTTCAGAGCAAAATTTAGTTTGAGAAATCACACTGTACATAAATATTTTAGAAGAGTGGCTAAAGGTTTAATATAAAGGGGTATCAAGTTAAAAGGTGTTATTCTTTCCCTGCATCTTGTCTTTCTTGCTGTTGGAAGATTTTTGTTCAGAGGTAATCAAAGATTAACACAACTGCCTTAAATTGTTTTGGTGCCATACTGCAGGTGACATTGCCAGGACATCATTGCTGTGTCCAGATCCCTTATTACATTTCTGCTGCTTTATTCCTGTCCTGCCTTTTCTTATTTAGCAGACACCAAATCAAAGTGAACCATGTGACTCTTATAGTCTGCTCAGTGAAGGAAGTTTCTGTTTTCTTTTTAACCATGTGTCATTTTTTATCACCATTATTTTATAAATAAAGTGGCTTATTGGGTGTTTTTTTAAGCTGAGCCACTTTGCCTGGACTGAAAAGGTCTGGATGAACTAATCAGATTTGGAAATAAGAAAACAGTGTTACAATTTGAGTGAATTTCTAAATCAGGTGGCAGATGGTAATCTGGGTTGTGAATTAAAATGTTTGATGCTGAAGGCTCTTCACATTTACAAAGCAGTTCAACTAGTTCCCATCATTTGTCACAGATATTTTTCTTTTTTACCTCTTTGCAGTAATGCAACATAGGGTCTGACATTTCCTATCTCTTTGTCCTTTGTAAATTGGAATTATATTCAATACATTTTAATTTCAGAGTTGAAGATGTAAGATGATTTTGAAATCTTTGTTAAAGAATTTCACAGTGAGCAATCATGCTACACTACCCGGAGGGGTTTGCCCAAGATAAACATTAGAATATGGTTAAAATGGGAATAACCTTAGTTTTCTGTAATCATATCATTTCTGTCTGAACTTGTAAATGGAATTGTTTCTTTAAGAACATTTATTTACATTGAACACTAGTTTATAAAGCCAGCTACTAAAATGAATGACTCAGAAGTCCTTTAAGTTACTCACAATAAGCTCTTATTTATCTGTAGACTATGAGGATTGTGCCTCATTTTTTGTGTAATTTTGAATACTCTTTTTCTAATTATCTTTATTTTTCAAGGCAAATAAGCAAGGAAGAATGATTGAGTTAGCTTTGCTATTGCCAGTTGATACTAGTTAAAAGTTTGATGTAGATTATATTTATAATCATTTGCATTTTTATTCTAATATATTTTTACAATGCGGAGCCCCTTGAACAAAGATTATTACTTATAAAGACTTCCTTTACCTCTTGGGCTGAAAGAATTCAAATGTTTACTCATTAGACTAAAAGATGCATTGGAAACATGGAGTTTGAGAGACTTTGAAATTAACTAGTTTGGTAACCTTTGAACTTTTTTTTTTTCTGGTAAGTTCATTTCTCAAAAGAAAGTATACCCCTGAGGTTCAAAATATTAAATACAGATTGAAGAACCAGAAAAGAAGGGAGGGGAGAGAGGGGGTGGGTAAGCGCCCTCCCCACCTGAAACACTCAGGGATGGCTTGGAAAGCCACATGTCAACTTGAACTCCATCCAAGATACCTGGAATTTAAGTGATTTGTTCAAGATCAGGCAGCTCTGCCTGAAAGCCTGTCAGTTTTTCATTCATTCAGCAAATTTGTGAGTGCCTATTTAAATTTTTTGACCATTTTTAAAATGTATTATAAATATTGATACTATTATTTATTTACTTTTGCTATTATAATTTCTTAGGGCTATGCCTAGGTCAATAGCAATTTTAACATAGGTGCTTGGTAAATTCATTATTAGTTTTATTCAGTATTTCTCACATCGTTTTTTCTAAGTTTAAACGTGTTTCATCATTGCCCTCCCCCTCCAGACTATATGAACAGTTGCATCAAGAAGTCTCTAAGTTTTAAGGATTTTTGGTTAATGTAAGCCTGGTAATCAAACTAGTGACTCTGAAGTCTCATGAAGTTGCTATTCTGAGAGTTTTATAATTCAGCCATTACTGTTTTCAGTGTTTTCTTCGGTTTGGAAATATATGAGAAATATGTGTGTAGTGTTACTTTCTTTTATTTTGGCTAATTTGGTAGTGATGTCTCCAACTGAAGACAAAGTATGTAGACAAGTTGTATCCTGTGAAGAATTTAATGGTACCTTTGCATTTATGATTTGATATAGAAAGCTCTGCTGAAGTGTTCAATTAGTGACAAATTAGCCTTATCTATTGGAGAAGGAAACAGTGTCAGACTTTATTTTTTTGGGCTCCAAAATCACTGCAGATGCTGATTGAAGCCATGAAATTAAAAGACGCTTACTCCTTGGAAGGAAAGTTATGACTAACCTAGATAGCATATTAAAAAGCAGAGACATTACTTTGCCAACCCAGGTACAGCTAGTCAAGGCTATGGTTTTACCAGTGGTCATGTATGGATGTGAGAGTTGGACTGTGAAGAAAGCTGATCGCCGAAGAATTGATGCTTTTGAACTGTGGTGCTAGAGAAGACTCTTGAGAGTCCCTTGGACTGCAAGGAGATCCAACCAGTCCATTCTAGAGGAGATCGATCCTGGGTGTTCATTGGAAGGACTGATGCTAAAGCTGAAACTCCAATACTTTGGCCACCTCACGCGCAGAGTTGACTCACTGGAAAAGACTCTGATGCTGGGAGAGATTGGGGGCAGGAGGAGAAGGGGATGACAGAGAAAGAGATGGCTGGATGGCATCACCGACTCGATGCACATGAGTTTGAGTGAACTCCAGGAGTTGGTGATGGACAGGGAGGCCTGGCGTGCTGTGATTCATGGGGTCGCAAAGAGTTGGACACGACTGAGTGACTGAACTGAACTAAACTGAATTGGAGAAGAAAACAGCAACCCACTCCAGTATTCTTGCCTGGAGAATTCCTGCCAGGCTACAGTCCACTGGGTTGGACCCAACTGAGTGATTAACACTAGCTTTGTCTATAAAGCATAAATCAGAGGCCAGGGGATCATCCTGATGAAAGAGAATATTAAAGTGCTCATTTAGAGTTTAGAATGCAAGTTAAAGTATGTCTTTTTAACAGTTTATTTTTTTAAATGAATAGTCTTTCAATAACAAGCTAGAGTGTAGTGTTTCCTGTAACACATCTTCTTCTACCATCATTTTTTTTCAATTTTAAATTTATTTGTTTTTTTAATTGAAGGATAATTGCTTTACGGAGTTGTGTTGGTTTCTGCCAAACCTCAACATGAATCAGCCATGGGTATACATATGTTCTCTTCCTCTTGAACCTCCCTCCCACATTCCTCCCCATCCCATCCCATCCCTCTAGATTGGGGGAGGGATGGTTTGAGTTCCCTGAGTCATACAGCAAATTTCCATTGGGTATCCGCTTTACGTATGGTAATGTAAATCTCCATGTTACTCTTGCCATACATCCCATCCTCTCCTTCCTCCCTACCATTGTTTCTGAAATGAGTGAATCTAAAGTAGGTTCTTTCTCCATGGAATCCCAGGGAAATAATTGTTCCTGGAATGAGATCTTATTTCAGAGGAAAACAACTAGAGTTTTTGTGATTAAAACATAGTTGCTTAACTGCAAAATGGTAGGAAGTAGTGGGATATCCGTGCCAACCTGCTGACTGCTAATTTTCCTGGTTGTTGTACTGCCTCCCTCCATGGGATTAAATTGGCCCTGATTATTGTCAGAGAATAGAGTATTGCAGTTTTCTGAAGAGAACCCTGGAAGGTGTGGTATATCCCTCTGTGTTTTGCTGATAAAAAGCCCCCAAATCCTGATAATTCTCTGTAATCAATCTTGTCACAGACATCTTGTAACATTCTATATGGGAAAAAGAAAAAAGGTCTTTCCATGGCATATCCAACTAGTAGACTCTGCTTGAAATGCCTTCTATTGCCTTTCCTTCTATTGCCCATTCAATAGAAAAGGTGTCACATCATTCATTTTGTGGTGGCGGCAGCTTAGTCGCTAAGTCATGTCTGACTCTTGTGACCCCATGGACTGTAGCCCTCCAGGCTCCTCTATGCATGGGATTTCCCAGGCAAGAATTCTGGAGTGGGTTGCCATTTCCTTCTCCAGGGGATCTTCCCAACCCAGGGGTTGAACCCAGGTCTCCTGCATTGCAGGAAGACTCCTGCAATGCGGGCAGATTCTTTACCAACTGAGTCACCAAGGAAGCTCCCTTCATTTTGTGCTGATACTTAAACAGCTTTTCCTTATTTTTAGGATGTATGGGAAGAGAGATAACTTTTTCTCTCCCTTTAGGCTGATCTAGAATAGGCTGAGTATCCCTTTCCTGTGAAGGGCCAGATATTTAAAATTTCAAACTTTGTGGACTGAGAGGCAAGGTTGAAGCTAGTGTGAAAATACTTAGGCAAGAAGGAAAGCTGCCCTTCTTTGTCTGAAAGATAGGTTCTCACAGTAGCATCACATAGGTGAGAAAGGAAAGTTGAAGAATGGGTTCAACTTGCAAGCTCTGTCTGGGGGCTCCACTCTCCACAGATCACCTTGGCTCTTATTCCCATGTACTGTCTCACCCTTCTGATCTCCCTCCATACCTATGGTGAATAGTACTCCCATTGCAGGCAACCGAGCTACCCTAGTGGCTCTGAGCCAGTGGTATTTCTACCCCCTGCTCATGAGGGAGAGGAAAAGAGATAAATGCCTGGCATCCCCTGTTGAGATGAGGACTAAATTTTGCCTTGGTAGTAGTGCATGTTAGTCTTTGTATCCTGGCCCATAATTTTAATTGGAAAGAGAAGGAGGAAGGATTCTAAGTCCAAATAATTGATATAGGAAAAGAAAAAAATTTTTGAAATCCAATCATTTGTAAAATGATAATTCCTTTGTTAAAATAAATTTGGTCTTATTTCCTTATCCAGCTGTTTTGTAAAGATTGCCTTGATAAATACATACATTCAGATAACATTTTCAAATATTTTGCTGGAGTGTACTTTCCTTCATAGACTTCTGAAGTCCACTTGCACCCCCTACTTTTGAATTCCACTTGCACCCCCTACTTGCTATTCATTAGACATTAATTGTGATTGAACTTTAATGCCAGGACTTTGGACTTAGGATGATTTGATCCAATATGTTGAAACCTATGAAACAATTAAGTCCATGTTTCGCTATATCCTGCCTGCTTTTTCTTTTAATCAAACAAAGTAATGATTGTGGTTATAAAGTGGAAAAGCATTCAGTTAAAAGAGTGAGAGGTTAAACCTTCATCCAGACAACTTAAGCGCTGAGACCACAGACATACACTATTTCAACACTGGAGAAGAGGATCATTATTCTGGCTGCTTCTGAAACTCCAGGATTTTCTACAGTTGAGTCAGTGACCTTTTTGTCCTCATTGCATTTATATCTGTTGGAGGAGAAATTTTCTTTGATTCAGAATTTCTGATTATGGCAGCTTTGTCAGAGTAGAATCATCATCATTGCTCAGAACTGAGACTTCTGCCTCTGCTCCAGAGGTTAAGGGAACTTGGAGGTTGCTGGCAAGGGACGATAGAACAGAGGGCTTGTGGATCTCCTTGGAGTTTATTCCATTAATGTCCAGGACTTCCCCAGGACTATTGGTCTTTATTTTCTGAGCTCTGTTTCAACCCTGGGGATGACTTTGACCAAGGAACTGATCATTTTAGATCATATAAGCCAACCCTGGCTATTGCAAGTGCTTCATAACAAAATACAGTGGCTTAGAAAAAATGGATCTAGAGAGATTGTTGGATGGCATCACCGATTCAATGGACATGGGTTTGGGTGGACTCCGGGAGTTGGTGATGGACAGGGAGGCCTGGCGTGCTGTGATTCATGGGGTCGTGGAGAGTCGGACATGACTGAGCGACTGAACTGAACTGAACTGAAAAAAGTATAACAATCTTAAAGGATGCTTACTCCTTGGAAGGGAAGTTATGGCCAAACTACACAGCATATTAAAAAGCAGAGACATTACTTTGCCAACAAAGGTCTATCTAGTCAAAGCTATGGTTTTTCCAGCAGTCATGTATAGATGTGAGAGTTGGACTATAAAGAAAGCTGAGTGCTGAAAAATTGATGGTTTTGAACTGTGGTGTTGGAGAAGACTCTTGAGAGTCCCTTGGGCTGCAAGGAGTGGCAACCAGTCCATCTTAAAGGAGATCAGTCCTGAATGTTCAATGTTCAGCCTGCTGAAGCTGAAACTCCAATATTTTGGCCACCTGATGCGAAGAGCTGACTCATTGGAAACGACCCTGATGTTGGGAAAGATTGAGGGCAGGAGGAGAAGGGGACGACAGAGGATGAGATTGTTGGATGGCATCACTGACTCAATGGGCATGAGTTTGAGTAAACTCCAGGGGTTGGTAACGGACAGGGAGGCCTGGCATGCTGCAATCCATGGGGTTGCAAACTGAACTGAACTGAGAGGACAGGATGTAGACACATAATAATGTTCAGGCTTAGGAACCTGCGACTAATTGCCTGACATTAGTGGGCCTGTCTGGCCAGTGAGGGAGGTTTGAACCTCATTGGATCTTTCTACTTTTTGTCTGATTAGAGACAGATTGGGGGACACTCCTTCAAAAGACCATCAGGAAACTTTACCTTGAAGACTCTGCAAATAAGAAATAAGACACTTAAGTAAGATCCAATCAAATCAATCACACCAAACCATCTTGTTCTGATAGCTGTGTAGGGATCCCTTGGGCTTTGCCTTTCACAGGAAAAGTTTCCCAGGGCTCTAATGTTAATTAGGGAATTTGTATCTTCTACAGATGATTGCATTATCATCCCAGACAGGACAGCTAGACTCCTCTGAGCAGCTGAGCAGGGAGAAAGAAATAATTTACATATTCTCTACAATCAAGCTCAAAAGAATTTTAGAGATAATAGGTAATTTGTCACTTGCCATCAGTACTGTCCTAAAGCTCATTCATAGACATGCAAGTGGGTCATTTCTAGTCCCTGGTTGATGATGTTTTCAAGAAGATGAAAGAGAGGAAACACATTATCATCAAGTAAGATATTACTAGAGAAGCAAAGTCAGTTGAGTTTGCTTCCTATATAGGAGTGCTATCCATCATAGTTTCTTTGACTTTGGAAGTTTCTTTCAGGCTGGAGTTCAAACACAACAGTGACTAGTTGAAATCTCTTAATGATGCTTGTGAGTTTGCTAAAGCTAGTAGAGTATTTATCTAAATGATTGTTATGTTTAGGAGATGGCTAGTTTCCCTTTTATGTCTCAACAAACAATGATGAAACGATTTGAATCATGTAGATCATCATTTGTAGATAATTTGGACTATAGAAAAATTTGTATCTTGAAAGTTTAGCCTCATGTCTGGCACAGTAGATGTTCCATAAATTTTTGTAACACAAAACCTAAGATTGTAGCAAGCCTTGAAAAATAACTCAAGGAGTTTCCAAGAGTCAGCCATCGGACAATAGTAGGTAAAATGCCTTTGAACATAAAAGTAAATGAAAGAAACAAAAACTTCAAAGTCTGCAGCCATTAGCTCTCAATTCACTTGAAAATGCTGAAGGCACAAGGTCCCAGACCATGCTCTTATGCCCACCTTAGAGACATGAGGAAGAATTCTTCCTGACCCATTTTTAGTGTAGTCTTAGATGAAGGAAAAAAAATAATAGTGATAATGCAGCCACTGTCTCTCCTACTTTAAGCCATTTCAGACTTAAAGGCCTGTGTTTCTCAGGCCATAAGGTCTAGAGCCAGAGTTACACCCAGTCATTTCTTTGTGATTTTAATTTTCATCTCCCAGTTGCTGGTACTTAGTAAGTTAACTTCTCTGTGGTTCATTTTCTCAAAGGTAAATTGGGATGCCAATTGTACTCGTGGAGCCATTGTGAGGATTACCTGAGTTATTTTATGTAAAGCTTTATAGCATTGCCTAGTACTTACTAATATGTGGTCTCGATATTTTTAACTGAGAGAAAACTGAGTAATTGTCCTTGTCAAGCATGTGACCCAATCTGTGTCTCACACATCAGTTTTCCTTTGAAGGAAATATATTTCATTTGCCAATAATAATAATAATGAACAAAAAGATTCTTCAAACTGATAGGAAGCAGTGTATAACAAGAGGTGCACGACATGTAGCCTGTGATGAGATTGTGCATATTTTCAAGAATGTACATTACCTGAAAGTATAGACCCATACTTTGAAACTGCCAAAAGGCATCAGCTTTGGCATATGACAGACAGTTGGAAAGTAAGCAAATCCAACCAATAAACTGTGCAGAGAAATGGGAAGGATTATTTAGGAATGATGGCAAAGGTAGTCACATTTCTGTCACCTTTAATTCTGGTTCCTAAGTAATGAATTAAATCAATTCCCCAAGTTTGACTTAAAAGCCGTGATTAATAATGAATTCCACTTAAAACACTATTGTATCTTTCCAACAAACAGGATGTAAACTGAAAAACAAGTTTACTGGATGTTAAGAAGTGGGATGACATCAGAGGTGAGAATTACTCATCAACATAGTTACCTTTACAGAAATCAAATCAAAATAGAGATACTTACAGCATTCAAAGCACTAGATCGAATCAACAGAATTCTAGAACAAAATAAGGGTGACATTCGCAAGTTCTGAGATAGCTGATTTAAAAAAAAAGAGAAAAAAATGTTTGAATTTTTCCTTATTTCGAAAAGAGGTTTGGTTCTCTGATGGAATGGCAAGATATTTGCACTGACCCTGAGCAACAGAAATAACTGGACTCTAGAGACTTGAGGGGTCAATATGGTATCCTTCTGGTTAGTTTACTCAATTATCCCTCAAATTTTCAAAAGCCTTCTCAATGCATCAAAATTACGTAAGATACAGACACAAACATAAATGAAGAGGATCTACAAAGTGAAACCCATAACACTGAAAGCTTTTTGAGGTCCTCAAAAACTTTAAAAGTGTAAAGGAAATCTAAAACCTAGAAGTTTGTGAACTGATCTATAGCTTCAAATTTCCTGATCCCTGAGGTCACTTACTCAAGAGATAAAGTAACTTAAGTCTGATAACATTTGAATGTCTGATAACAGTTGAATGCCCTTCAGAAACAACTAATGAGGAATCAGAGCTTGTCAAACTTATGCCCACATCACTCACAGCATAATTTCAACCGATATCAAAGAAAAGTTGGTGTTACTTTAGCTCAATATAATCAATAGAAGCATTTTGTTATCCGCCTTATATGAGAACATTTGCAGATGTCTCCAGCCTTATAGATATCTGACAGATCACAGCAAAATCTGTCGGAATGTTATAGATTTCTTGAAAAGCTAAGGAGAGACAGAAAGTTTGCTTTAAATATGGTATAGTTGAAGGAATTTCAGCTCTGGAAGCAAGTTTTTAGTAATCTGGTACTTCACCGGCATCTTAGCTACCTATAGTTCATGTCACTTTTCATTTTTACGGTAGAATCCCAGTTGTTAAGAAGGAAGAAACTCTGGGGAATTGCTTATGGAACAGTAACATATGCAAAGTATCCAGTTGCTAGAGAAAAGCTAAAAAGAGAAGAAAAGTGGACATGTTTCATTAAGAGTGGTTCATATTGGAACTTTCCTGTCAGTCCAGTGGTTAAGAATCCATGCTTCTAATGAAGGGGATATGGGTTCGATCCCTGTCAGAGAAGATTCTGCATGCCCTGAGGTGCAGCATCCCCCCACCCCAACACACACACCAATAAGAGCTAGTTGTTCTTACTGAAGTTGATTCTCATGAAGTCATTCCAGAAGCCTCTCCTGCTCCTCTCCCACATCTTTCCTTCTACAGGGTTTACACTTTCCTTTGCATCTCTGAAGCTGATGGCCACTCTAACAGTTGGTGCTAATGTTTTGTTATGTTTTTTTTTTCTGTTTTCCTGGAAAAACAATGCAAGAATTACCATACATTTGCTGTAATTCTTATACTTGCTGTTTTCCCTCTTACCACTATATCTTGGACATCATTCCACAAACCATGGTCCTCCATGGATGATTAATGATCCAGAAAGTTTTTGAATCTTATGGTTGAAAAACTTAATTTTTGAACCTGATCCAGAGTAAAATGACAGGAAGGCGACTCTGTTACTGTATCATGTCTGGCCTTTGATTCATATGTTGGAGTATCTAATTTTTTTTAAAACTTATAATGTATCATGAGCTCCATTGTGTCATGAGAAAATTACAACAGTGAAAATGGAGTTAAGTGTGCCCCCAAACTACCAGTGATGATTGAGGAACACCTGCTTGTTAGACCAATCCCTCTCATGATTTGAATACAAGTGTTCTTTTAGGATTTATGGTGTGAGGATCAGTTCAGTTCAGTTCAGTTCAGTCGCTCAGTCGTGTCCGACTCTTTGTGACCCCATGAATCACAGCACGCCAGGCCTCCCTATCCATCACTAACTCCCGGAGTTCACTCAAACTCTTGTCCATCAAGTCGGTGATGCCATCCAGCCATCTCATTCTCTGTCGTCCCTGTCTCCTCCCACCCCCAATCCCTCCCAGCATCAGACTCTTTTCCAGTGAATCAACTCGTCGCATGAGGTGGCCAAAGTATTGGAGTTTCAGCTTTAGCATCAGTCCTTCCAATGAACACCCAGGATTGATCTCCTTTAGAATGGACTGGTTGGATCTCCTTGCAGTCCAAGGGACTCTCAAGAGTCTTCTCCAGCACCATAGTTCAAAAGCATCAATTCTTCGGCGATCAGCTTTCTTCACAGTCCAACTCTCACATCCACACATGACCACAGGGAAAACCGTAGCTTTGACTAGATCCCTGTTTTCTACCGAATGCCACTAAAGCTGAGGAAGAGGGCAGTTGCTTAATTAAGCTCATGTTCTGTAGATGCTGCATTTTTTTTGTTGTTGTTATTCTTGGTCTCTATAATGAATAGAAATCTGACTCCTAATAAAGAATACTCTTGTTTTTACTTCTTATCTCTGAAGTTTCTTAGGATCTAATTCCTCTTTTTGTCACCACTGGAAATCTGTGTATCTGGCATAATCTTTCAAGTCTTTTTCTTTTTTCAACTGAACGTTCACAGGGTCTCAGTTACTGCCCTTTTTTTGATGAGCTCTGATTTATCAGTATTTCTCTTCAAGTGGGATTGAGGCAGATTGTTGCGTATAGGGAGTTTCCTCAGGAAGATCACACACATTGGTAAAGAATTAAAATATATGGAACAAAAGAAATGGCTAAATTATGGAAGACCCTTGTAAGTGACTAGTATCCAGTCATTATACTTTAAGAGAAAACCTCTGACAATGAAAATGTGCAAATTGCATTAAAATCCAGGATTCTCAATAGCTTAGAAGGATGATCTTAGTTCTGATAGAATATGTGCATAATACACATGTAGAAAAAGGAGTGAAACTTAACAAAATGAAAATGATGTGGGACAATGGTGCATTCTATGTTCTTATTCATTGTTTTCTGCTTTTTAGATATATTCTGTTTTTTTCCACGTGTAGAACTCTACATTGTAGTTCAGGTGAGAAATGGCACACACAGAGTGCAGTGGGATCTTAACCTTCTTTTATCTGTGCATTGCTTCTTTTAAGGTGATTGAATCTTCAGTAAGCATTTCACATTATAGATTATCTATAAAAGGATGCATTTGGAATGAGGCCTTTTCATATTATTCCTTTGAAGCCTCTAGTTCTTATCACACTCCATTTCTTTAATTGGGAAGAGGGGTTTGCTTAATTGGATCTTAGGGTATAATATTTACTGCAAAATTTTAAGCATAGGAAAACAACTACAAGGGAATTCCTTTAAGTATTGTGGATTAGAATGATTATGCTAAAAAAAATTAAAGAAAGCAGTGTGTATTGGGGAAGATTTAGAGAAAAGATAACTCATACGTTACTCATGGGGTTATAAAATGGTATAATCACTTTGGAGGAAAACTGTCAGTTTCTTAAAAAGAAAAAAGAATATAAATTTACCATATGACCAGCAGTTTTACTTATAAGGTATCTAAGAGAAATAAAAGCAGGAAGTTCTCTGGTGATCCAGTGGTTTGGACTCTGCACTTTCACTGCTGAGATTTGGGTTTAATCCCTGTTCAAGGAACTAGGATCCTGAGAGCTGAGTTACACAGCCAAAAAAAAAAAAAAAAGATAAAAAAGAGAGAGAAATAACATAAATTCACACTGTACAAGGCAATTCAGAGGAGCAGTGTTCTCAGTAGTAAAAAAGTGGAAATAATCCAAATGTTTATCAGTGGGTCAATGAATAAACACAATGTGCTATACCCACACAATGGAATATTATTTGGCAATAAAAAGTAGTGATTTACTGATATATGTAGCAAAATAGATGAACTTCAAAAATACCATGCTAAAGACAGGTAGCAAAGAGTTGGACACGACTGAGCGACTGAACTGAACTGAACTGAAAGACAGGTAGCAAGATGGAAAAGATTACAAATTGCATTATTCCATTTGCATAAAATTTCCAGAAAAGATAAATCCATGAGACAGAAAGGAGATGAATGATGGCCTAAAAGCTGGAATGGAGATCGATTGCAAATGGGCAAGAAAGATCTTGAGGTAATCTAAAGTTGGGTTTTATGATAGCTGCGCCACTCTATACATTTACTAAAAATCATTGAATTGTGCATTTGTAATGGATGGATTTCATGGTATGTAATTTAGGCTTCAATAAAGCTATTTATTTATAAAGTTGAGATATAGTTGATTTACTATATTATTAATATGTAAGTTTCAGGTGTACTACATAATGACTCACAATTATTAAAGGTTGTTGTTTGGTTGTTTGTGGCTGTTATTCTGCCGCAAAATCATGTCTAACTCTTTGAGACCCCATGGACTGTAGCACAACATTCTCCGTTTATAATCATAATACATCACTGGCTGTATCTAGAGTATATCCTTATATCTTATTTATTTTACACATAGTAGTGTGTATCTCTTAATCCCCTACCCTATTTTATTAATAACCCTCAGGCCTACCTCTCCCCATTGGTAACAACTAGTTTGTTCTATTGGTAAGTCAATTCCTTTTTTGTTATATTCACTAGATTGTTCTAGTTTTTAGATTTCACGTGAAATTGATAGTATACAATCTTTGCCTTTCTCAGACTTATTTCACTAAGCATAACGCACTCCAAACTGATCCAAGTTTTTGCAAATGGAAAAATTTCCATTTTTTTTATGGATAAATATTAATAGTGATTTTGTTGTGTGGAGTGGGGTACAGCACACCTTCTTTATCTATTTGTCTCTTGATGGGCACTTGAATTGTTGCTGTATCTTGACTATTGTAATTGATGCTGCTATGCTTCCCTGGTAGCTCCATTGGTAAAGAATCTGCCTGCAATGCAGGAGACCCCAGTTCTATTCCCGGCTTGGGAAGGTCTGCTGGAGGAAGGGATAAGCTACCCACTCCAGTTTTCTTGGGCTTCCCTGGTGGCTCGGCTGGCAACTTGGGATACCTGGGTTCGATCCCTGGGTTGAAAAGATCCCCTGGAGAAGGGAACAGCTAACCACTCTAGTATTCTGGCCTGGAGAATTCAATCCATGGGGTCTCAAAGAGTCTGACACAGCTGAGTGACTTTCTTTCTTTCATAAACATTAGGTGGCATATATCTTTTCAAATTAGTGTTTCCATTTTTTTTTCCCCAATATATACCCACAGGTGGAATCACTGAGTCATATGGTAGTTCAATTTTTAGTTTAAGCTATTACTTTTTTAAAGGATTGTGTGATTAACTTTTCTATCCGTTCCATTCAGTTCCTCAGTCGTGTCCGACTCTTTGCGACCCTGTGGACTGTAGCCTACCAGGCTTCTCCGTCCATGGGATTCTCCAGGCAAGAATACTGGAGTGGGTTACCATTTCCTTCTCCAGGGGATCTTCCAGACCCAGGGATTGAACCCGGGTCTCCCGCATTGGAGGCCGACACTTTAACCTCTGAGCCATAGTTCTCTAAAATTCTACTGTCAAGCAAACCTCCAGAAGACATCCTAAAAGAGTCACAGACACAACGTGGGAAAATTTTGTTGGGAACTGTAGCTTTCTGCCAGCCCCTCATCAACTTACATTGTGCTTCACCCCATCTAGATCCTCAAGGAGTTTGTTTTCGACTCTAGTTTTTCATCTGTTTTTTCTTTAAAGATAGATTGAGAGTCCACTTCACACAAATACTGAAACTATACAGCAGAGATACCTCAGTGGTAGGGATGACAGGGCACTGCTTGTCATACATACTGCAAAGCAGCAGAATTCCCTTTGATAATCGGATGACTGATATTGACTCATTCGTCAGTGAGTTTTTACAGTTAAAAATAACTTGGCATTGAGTATGCAGTGTCCAATGTATAATTTTGTTTTAGAAAATATGTTTGTTATCCTTATGCTTCAGTCAATTCAGTTCAGTTGCTCAGTCCTATCTGAATCTTTGCGACCCTATGGACCACAGCGCACCAGGCCTCCCTGTCCATCAACAGTTCCTGGAATTTACCCAAACTCATGTCCATCAAGTCGGTGATGCCATCCAACCATCTCATCCTCTGTCATCCCCTTCTCCTCCTGCCCCCAATCTTTCCCAGCATCAGGGTCTTATCAAATAAGTCAGCTCTTCGCATCAGGTGGCCAAAGCATTGGAGTTTCAGCTTCAGCATCAGTCCTTCCAATGAACACTCAGGACCGATCTCCTTTAGGATGGACTGGTTGGACCTCCTTGCAGTCAAAGGGACTCTCAAGAGTCTTCTCCAGCACCACAGTTCAAAAGCATCAATTCTTCAGCGCTCAGCTTTCTTTATAGTCCAACTCTCACATCTATACATGACTACTGGAAAACCATAACCTTGACTAAACGGACCTTGGTTGGCAAAGTAATATCTCTGCTTTTTAATATGCCATCTAGGTTGGTCATAACTTTCCTTCCAGGGAGTATGTGTCTTTTAATTTCCTGGCTGCAGTCACCATCTGCACTGATTTTGGAGCCACAAAAAATAAAGTCAGCCACTCTTTCAACTGTTTCCTCATCTATTTGCCATGAAGTGATGGGACCGGATGCCATGATCTTAGTTTTCTGAATGTTGAGTTTTAAGCCAAATTTTTCACACTCCTCTTGCACTTTCATCAAGAGGCTTTTGAGTTCCTCTTCACTTTCTGCCATAAAGGTGGTGTCATCTGCATATCTGAGGTTATTGATATTTCTGCCAGCAATCCTGATTCCAGCTTGTGCTTCATCCAGTATTTCTCATGATGTACTCTGCATGTAAATTAAATAAGCAGGGTGACAATATACAGCCTTGACGTACACCTTTTCCTATTTGGAACCAGTCTGTTGTTCCTTGTCCGTTTCTAACTGTTGCTTCCTGACCTGTGTACATATTTCTCAAGAGGCAGGTCAGATGGTCTGGTATTCCCATCTCTTTCAGAATTTTCCACAGTTTATTGTGATCCACACAGTCAAAGGCATTGGCATAGTCAGTAAAGCAGAAATAGATGTTTTTATGGAACTCTCTTGCTTTTTCAATGATCCAGCAGATTTTGGCAATTTGATCTCTGGTTTCTCTGCCTTTTCTAAAACCAGCTTGAACATCTGGAAGTTCACGGTTCATGTATTGCTGAAGCCTGTCTTGGAGAATTTTGAGCATGACTTTACTAGTGTGTGAGATGAGTGCAATTGTGTGGTAGTCTGAGCATTCTTTGGCATTGCCTTTCTTTGGGATTGGAATGAAAAATGGCATTTTCCAGTCCTGTGGCCACTGCTGAGTTTTCTAAATTTGCTGGCATTTTGAGTGTAGCACACCCACAGCATCATCTTTTAGGATTTGAAATACCTCAACGGGAATTCCATCCTGGTGCTTAGAAGCTCTTTATAACAGGGCATATTCCTAGTTATGGTGTTCGAGAAAGAACAAATATCACCTTAAAATCCTACTTGCATATTGCTAGGAAAATTTATATTTTATTCATTTTTTTAAATAGAGGTTAAAAGCCATTCTTTGAAATATCTAAGTAGAAATTTTTCTCAAATTTCTGTTTGTTTTGATTTTTAACTTTTATTCAAGCAGCTGATAAAAAACCTACAAATAATAATGAGTGTTGCTTTTCAGACTTTTATATCTCTTCTTCTTTTGATATTTTATATAGTAGCAATCTGTCCTCTCTTTGTGGCTAATTTTTGTGCTTCTTAATTTTTTTTTCTATAATTCTTTCATTCTTTATTATTTACTACTGGTTCAGTTAAACCTGATATTGATATCATGTGAGGATTCACTCTTGGAAAATTGTATTGGAAAAATGTTCTTCATCAGTTTCCTCTTTTTGATGAGCAGCTACATAGGAATTTGAATTTTTTATTATAATACATTTAGGCCGCATGTGCTTTTATGGTTTTCAGATTTTTTTAAATTGTTTCATTCCTCCATTCCACATTTGATGAAACCTTTTCATAATACCATGTGGAGGAAGTATGAAAATGAAAGATGTAATTTCAGACTCAGGAGTTTGTGCTCAGTCACGTCCAGCTCTTTGTGACTCCCACCAGGCTCCTCTGTCCATGGGATTCTCCAGGCAAGAATACTGGAACAGGTTACCATTTCCTCCTCCAGGGAATCTTCTTGACCCGGGGATTTAACTTGTATCTCCTGTGTTGGCAGGTGGATTCTTTACCATGACACCACCGGGGAAACCTAAATTGACTGACAAAGTATCATTTATGATAAATGCTACAATAGAAGCAAGTGATGGGGTGGGGTTAGCCGGGGTAATTAACAACTGGCTGGGATAGTTAGGGAAGACTTCTTCCCAGTTGGGTCTTGAAGAAAGAAGACAACTGGAGAAAGGGGAGGAATGATATAGCAAACAGAAAGAAAAACTTGTGAAAACTATAGATACACAAAGAAACTGGAGGTTTGGGAAACTCAAACTAGTTCAATTTGACTGGGGAGCAGGGTGCATGAAAGAAGAAAATGCTATGAGTGAAAGCGTGGGTAGTTGTATAAACTCTGTCTGTTCCTTCTTTACCTGGAAGAGGAGACAGGGATGCAGGGGTGCTCAGCAGAGAGATAGCCAGTAAGTGCCCTGGTGATCCTTACTGGTTGAGGAGATCAGGGCTCCAGATGACTTCTGTTCTGATTAAGGATTAAGGAAACCCTATTCACCAACTTTTGAGCTATTTATGGAATCCCTGGTGGCGCAGATGGTAAAGCATCCACCTGCAGTGCATGAGACCTGGGTTCCATTCCTGGGTCAGGAAGATCCCCTGGAGAAGGGAATGACAACGCACTCCAGTATTCTTGCCTGGAGAATTCCTTGGACAGAGGAGCCTGGCAGTCTATAGTCCATGGGGTCACAACAGGTGGGAAACCACTGAGCCACTAACACTTTCACTTTTCATGAAATCCTAAAGCTCAACAGTGGAAACAGTGTCAGACTTTGTTTTTTTGGGCTCCAAAATCACTGCAGATGCTGATTGCAGCCAAGAAATTAAAAGACGCTTACTCCTTGGAAGGAAAGTTATGACCAACCTAGACAGCATGTTAAAAAGCAGAGACATTACTTTGCCAACCAAGGTCCGTCTAGTCAAATCTATGGTTTTTCCAGTGGTCATGTATGGATGTGAGTTGGACTGTGAAGAAAGCTGATCGCCGAAGAGTTGATGCTTTAGAACTGTGGTGTTGGAGAAGACTCTTGAGAGTCCCTTGGACTGCAAGAGATCCAACCAGTCCATTCTAAGGGAGATCGATCCTGGGTGTTCATTGGAAGGACTGATGCTAAAGCTGAAGCTCCAATGCTTTGGCCACCTCATGCGAAGTGTTGACTCACTGGAAAAGACTCTGATGCTGGGAGGGATTGGGGGGAGGAGGAGAAGGGGACGACAGAGAATGAGATGGCTGGATGGCATCACTGACTGGATGGAGGTGAGTTTGAGTGAACTCCAGGAGTTGGTGATGGACAGGGAGGCCTGGCATGCTATTATTCATGGGGTCACAAAGAATCGGACACAAATGAGCAACTGAACTGAACCGAATAGACAGTTTTTGGCTCAGATAGATGGATGTCTCTTGTTAAAGTTTTTAAATGTTTACTATAAGATGTAGTTGCTTATTTTGTTATTTCCTGGGATAGTTAGGATATAGCAACTACACGTAGATGGCAGAACATCATAGTGACTGATTGGTCAGGCTTTTGATGTCATACTTGCAAATTTCCTGTTTCTTATCCACAGAATAAAGATGATCATAGTTTACATCTTAGTGTTTTTCTGAGACAGGGAAGATGTGGACATGGTCATCAGAGATCAGGCATCTCCAAAGAGTACTGAATTTGTAGCAAAAAAGTCAGTCTTCCTGTGGTCATGTTTTCAATGATAAATTTATCTATTTTTTCTCAACATAGTTCTGATGAATATTTTCTACCATTCCTGTTGTTATTCACCATTTTTATAGTTTTCCTATTTATGTTCCCAATTCATTTTTTTTAAATTGACTAGACCATGCTGGTAAATGCCTCTGAAAACAAAAGCTTTAAAATTGTTCAGACTACAAATTATGACATGTTAATGAGTCTCAGAAACAATTTAACAGGGGATACAACTAGCCCTCTTGTTTTTATGAAAGACAGTGGAACACAGTTGAAAATATAGGCATGTAAGGGAGTCAGTAAGCATTTTTTTTTAGTTTTGTTTCACATATGTGTTTAAGTCATGTATTTCTTGCTATGAATCTTGGTCAAAGAAAATTGAAAGTAATTATTCTAAAGGACAGAGGAGCAGGTATGAGATATTTTTCCGTCATTTGCATCAGGATCCCAGATTGCTGTACAATTTAGGTAAAATCTAGCAGGTTCGAAAATAAAAGGTTGAGTTACTGCACATGATTTTAAAGGACATACAGATTGTTTTAGGATGTAATTATAAACATAATGCTGTCATCAAATAATCCGTCTTCTGGAAACCTGGAAACTACTTAGTCCTTGAGTTATGTAAAATAACTTTGAATGATAAGGTGAAATGTTTCTATTGTTTTTGTGAGCATGTGTACACGTATAGCCACCACAGTTAGTACAGACAGCTCAAGGAGCATGAAGTTCAGGAAACAGACTTCACTTTCTCTCTTTTTTCTCACATTATCTATTCAAAGTGTTGCTTATTTGGGGCAGCCAGGTTAATCCCTTCTATCTGTACTCCCCTACTGAGTTGATATTTTCCTTGACTGTAAGGCATTTTCTAATTATTCTGTGGATACAGTGTTTTAGGTTGAAAGTAAAATTGAGTGCAAAGTTATGCTTGTAGCTAGAAATGTACTCTCTAATGATTAAATTGGGGTTGGTCTCTGATGATCCTCCTGCAGTGGGGCTGTGCCCAGTGTTCTGTGTCTCTTTCGGTGGATAAAGTAATTCAGCACATGGTGAGTTCTTAATGACAGAAGGAGTAAGTAGTTTCTTTGTAAAACAATAGTTTTCTTAGTTCTGCTGTCCAGGAATGGTTGGAGCCTTAGTAACTTGCAACTATTGCCAGCCTTGTAAAATTCCTTCTTTTAGAGATTATGTGCAAGTAAATGGATCTTGTGCTGAAGCTCATGTAATCTTTACATTTTGTTTTTTATCACTAGATGTTTTGAACCACTTTTGCTGAGCTATATAAGTGATTCTGGCTGGGAGCAAACCTTTAGATTTTAACAGCGGTTCTGGTGTTCCAGTTCTTGCCAGTCAGAGAAAGAGTTGATTTAATTATCAGGGACCTGAGTGAAAGTCAGCTGCTCATATATTTAGAAAAATAACTCCCTCAATCCTTCCATGTCTATTTTGTTGACTTTCTAATTATTTTCTGCCTTAAAAGAAAAGATAGATTACTATCATGGTTTTTTTTTTCCAACCTGATAATGATAATAGACTTATTATTTATCTGAACAAATTCTTACCTTCAGACAGTTTAGTTGAACATTCTAAGGTGAGGGAAAGTAGGTATCAATCATTGCAAACTCAAAAGTTCCTATAAATCATAGCAGTTAACTTAATAAAAAAGCAAACAAAAAAAACCCCACAGGGCATTCCCAGATTCCCAGTCAAACAAAGGTTTTGTTTTCTTACATTTAACAGAGAATCTCTGGTTACAGTATATACATATAAATATATATGTATACATATATATTTATGTCTGACTAGTCAACACTATGGTTTTTCCAGTAGTCATATATGGATGTGAGAGTTGGACTATAAAGAAAGCTAAGCACAGAAGAATTGATGCTTTTAAACTATGATGTTGTAGAACACGCTTGAGAGTCCCTTGGACTTCAAAGAGATCCAACCAGTCTATCCTAAAGGAAATCAATCCTGGGTGTTCATTGGAAGGACTGATGCTGAAGCTGAAACTCCAATATCTTGGCCACCTGATGTGAAGAGCTGAGTCATTTGAAAAGACCCTGATGTTGGGAAGGGTTGAGGGCAGGAGGTGAAGGGGACAACAGAGGATGAGATGGTTAGATGGCATTACCAACTCGATGTACATGAGTCTGGGTAAACTCCGGGAGTTGGTGATGGCCAGGGAGGCCTGGTGTGCTGTGGTTCATGGGGTCACAAAGAGTCGGACACGATTGAACGACTGAACTGAACTGAATGTCTGACTAAAATGATGGTGTAAACATGATAACAAATGGGAACTGGCCCCTTTATTATGGGGGAAGAAGAAATTGGCACTGTCCACGGCAAAGTGGAGAATATGTTTTCTGCCTAACTGGGCCTTACATTCAACTCCAGCAGATGGTTGTCATTTGGGAAGTCAAGCCCAGTGGTTTTAGACTTTTTGTGTTTATTTTTTTCAGGAAAAGCCAAATCCAGATTTGTAATGAGAAATCTCCTGGCTTTAAAGTGCTGGCTCAGTTTTTTGTTTTTGCTTCTGATTGATACTTGCAGGCTAAACAAAAATTCATCTGTTAGCTTAGCTTGGCCTATTTGTTGCCAGTTGATGACCCCTCAGCTATAAGTTTTCCAACAAGAACAGATGGAACTTTTTTATTGCTAATGAGTTTAGTAATTGAAGAGCTCTGGAACCTCTCTTTTGAAGAAATGGCATCTTCCAGTTCAGTCACTCAGTCGTGTCTGACTCTTTGCGACCTCATGGACTCCTTCCCTGTCCATTCCCAACTCCTGGAGCTTGCTCAAACTCATGTCCATTGAGTCAGTGATGCCATCCAACCATCTCATCCTCTGTCATCCATTTCTCCTCCTGCCTTCAGTCTTTCCCAGCATCAGGTCTTTTCCAGTGAGTCAGTTCTTCACATCAAGTGGCCAAAGTATTGGAGCTTCAGCTTCAGCATCAGTCCTTCCAATGAATATTCAGGACTGATTTCCTTTAGGATTGACTCGTGTGATCTCCTTGCAGTCTAAGCGACTCTCAAGAGTCTTCTACAACACTGCAGTTCAAAAGCATCAGTTCTTCGGCACGTAGCTTTCTTTATGGTCCAAGCACATCCATTAATGACTAGTGGAAGAACTGTAGCTTTGACTAGACAAACCTTTGTCCATAAATAATGTCTGTGCTTTTTAATCTTGATTTAATAGAATATGTGCATGTGTGTTGCCATTTCAGTCATGTCCAACTCTTTGTGACTCTATAGAGTGTCTTCTGGAGCCCACCAGTCTCCTCTCTCCATGGGATTCTTCAGGCAAGAATACTGAAGTGGGTTGCCATGCTCTCCTCCAGGGGTTCTTCCCGACCCAGGGATCACATTGGGTCTCCTCCTTTGCAGGCAGATTCTTTACTGTCTGAGCCACTGGGGAAGCCCAATAGAATATGTACTGGTTCATATTTTGTGGTGTTTTAGAGGAATGCAAAGATTTCTGTGGTTGGGAACCTATTACTTAGATTGGAGAAGGGAATACAGGAAAGTATTGCTAAGGCAGACTGATGTACATACTTTAACAGGGTGTGTTTCAAAAGCTCAGTGAGAGCCATGAACCTAATTTAGGTACTAGAAAAGCTTTACAGAGGAAGTGATAATGAATGACTATGTAATCAATACATAGTCATTGTCCTTAGTCACTCAGTCATGAGTCACTCAGTCATGTCCGACTCTTTGCCACCCCATGGACTGCAGCCTGCCGGGCACCTCTGTCCATGGGGACTCTCCAGGCAAGAATATTAGAGTGAGTTGCCATGCCCTTCTCCAGGGGATCTTTCCAACCCAGGTCTCCTGCATTGCAGGTGGATTCTTTACCAACTGAGCCACCAGGGAAACCCATGTATTGATAGTGTGAATCAAAATTTTGATAGAAAAAGAAAGGGGACATTTGTCAAGGAGAAGGAAAATATAAGCCTCTCTAAAGTTATATTGTGGGCTTTGATATGTCTTAAAATGGTGTAATGGCACATGATTGGAGTATAGAGTATATGAGGAAATAATAATTGGGGCCAGGCCAAGGTTACCTTGAATATCAGTTCACAGATCTGATACTTAATAATAGAGTTAAGGAGGTTTAGACCTCCTTTCAGGGTTTAGACCAGGGGAGAGATCTGATCTGATCTCTGTGTTCTTACACCAGATCCTGCACTATGGCCCCTGGAAGTGGCTGAAAGCTTTCTCTGAGGGATTAGTTAAAATAGACACTGGCTAAGAAGCTGTATGATTTCTGGCACTGGCCATTCTTAAGAATCAACTTTGTACTGGTCACAATAAATCACATCCTTGTGATTTCCAGATGAACCTGGAAAGCGATGTCCAGAATTTGATCAGAACACCTGGTGATTTTACTTATTCATAGTATGCAGAACATTGTTGCCTGTCCTGCATTTGTGTTTTGTGCAGTAGGGAATAGGACACCTCTATGAATGAAGCCACTGTTAGAGGTCATGAAAACATAAATTAGGCAGAATTAGGTTGAGATTGATTAGAAAGAAAATGCAATGGTGACATTAATTATTTTAACAAAAGAAGAGATTTTATTGTATGCAGTTGCCAATAATATAAAAATGGAATAAGACTATAATATGCAAACATAAGCCAGTAAAATGTCATTTTAATGTTAAAAAATATTCACAATAACAGGAAAAAGTTTTGTAATTATGAGAAAATTGTCTCAGATTGAAAATCAAATACAAGATTAAATCAGGATTTAGGGACGGATTTATTTTTCCCTCCTAAAATGCCAGTGGTCAAATTTCACTTGTGGGTAATGTGCCATAAAAGACACCTGTTGATCAGTACTTGGGTGTTGGTCAGGAAAAACCAATCAACATGCCAAATTATTATCAGATAAAAAACTGTCCCACGCAGATGGCCATTTTGGCAAAATTGAAAGAAACAATGTATGAATTAATGTGAATTGCTTTAACACATTATTTTTCTCTTCCAGGAAACTCAGTGTAGAATAGATGTGACTCCTGTTCACCAATTCAAGAGTAATTATGGGTTTAAATTAACCACTTGGTTTATCACTTGCCAGTTGTTCAGTCTGGCCTCTAGAGATACTTTAGAGACAAGCAACAATTTGGCTAAACAATATTAAATAAATAAGCCAAGGTCACAAAATGAAGAGAATAAAAATGATGAATCTTCAGCTTCTAATATTTCATAGTTAATAGAGCAGTGCAAAATAAATTCTTATAAGGCTACCCAAAACAAGCTGGTAGTTAAGCAAAGATGCTTTAGTTGAAGTAAATAAATCGGGGGAATATGTGATGGTAGCACTCATTGCTTATGACAAATTTGTGAAGTCATGAATGAATGTGAAAATTCTGGTTTTCCCATTCTGGCTTAGTCTTCCTTTCTTTCTTTTTTTAAACTGTAAACTGGAATTCTTATAGAAAGAAAAGGGGTTTAAATGCATGAGTTTACGTATTTCTTTCTTTTTTAAATCAAACCCCTCCTTATTGGCTTATAAATATATATGACGATTGATTTTAGAGGAGGAAAATCAACACAGCCCTGGGACTTCGGTGACCTTGACTTTTATCTTTAGCTTTACCAGTAGTCAGCTATATTTTAAAGCAAAACTATTGATTCTCCGTAATCAATTCTTTAAATTAACAGGAGTGACTGAAACATTATTTGGATCCTATTGGTTATAAGATTATTCATTTTATGCTTTATTTATTTACAGTGCTCAGTAACTAGAATTGAGAGCACAGAAATAAACCTGCTAATGATAAACATCTCCTCCCTGAGAGCACTATGATGTATGGCATAGAATATGCACAATAAATATTTAATTAACTAATGGATACCCTGAGGAGAAGGCAATGGCAAGCCACTCCAGTACTCTTGCCTAGAAAATCCCATGGATGGAGGAGCCTGGTAGGCTGCAGTCCATGGGGTCGCTAAGGGTCGGACACGACTGAGCGACTTCACTTTCACTTTTCACTTTCACACATTGGAGAGGGAAATGGCAACCCATTCCAGTGTTCTTGCCTGGAGAATCCCAGGGACGGGAGAGCCTGGTGGGCTTCCGTCTGTGGGATCACACAGAGTCGGACACGACTGAAGTGACTTAGCAGCAGCAGCAATGGATACCCTGAGAGTGATTTGAATATTTAGGTGGGATGATGAGTTTGGGGCACTAGGATAAAATTTGGGAACACTGCACCCAGGCAAGTAGGAGGGGCTTCTCATTTGACTCACCTGTCTGGCCAGAACCCAAGAATCTATTTGTCCCTTTCCTGGCTCATCATCTCTGCTGCGATTTGTGACTTTTTACTTACCAAATTTGCCTTGTGTTTTTCTTTGAGGCTGTATCAAAGCCTTTGATGTGAAAGGTAACAAATGGGGAGAACAGTGTGATTTACTTAATGATGTTCTTTGAGTTCAATTTTTGTCAAGGAAAGTCAGCTTTAATATACAGAACAAGACACCCTTTGCTAAATCCTAAGGTGGCGACACATTGAGTGGGCTCTTCATTGCATCTGGTTAGTGGTTGGACTTCTTGTGATTCACTATGGTGGTTCATATTTAAACTTTTATACTCAAAGTCTTTTCATTGAAAAGTGATCGTCAGCCTGCGCCCTTGAAAACATGAAATAATGAAGATTCCTAAGTATGAGTGAGTGAGAAGGGGGAAAAAATATGAGTAGTCACTGATATACCTCAATGTGAGGATTATGTATTTTTCATCAGTTAAGTGTCATAACAATTTAGAGTTAGAATTGATCATTCTGTCAGCTACTACTAATGAACATCTTACAAAGCTGAAAATTTCATGGTAGCAATAGCATGGACTTTCTGGGTTTTTTTCCTTTCTGTGACGTTTTTGAAAAATTGACAAAAAATTTTTATTTTAGGTATATATACTTCATTTTGGAATCTCTTTTCTTAGAAAAATGGAAATCTTTTCTTGACATCTCAGTCATAAATACATAATCCAAGAATTTCCTTCAGTGCTAAAACGTTTCTAAAATGAGTATGTGGTGTCCAGAGCATGGTAGGGAGCACATAAGTCTCTGAACAAATGCATTCAGCAGTCATGAAGAAGGATATGTTGTTAATATTTCAGTATTTGTTATGTGACTGAATTTTATTATCATTCACTCAACTCATTAGTGTGCTTAAATGCTCTAGTCTAGAAATTGCAAAGAAAAATAGGACACTGACTCTTTTGTCCCAAGCTGTCTCTGGTTTTCATGTACTTTATTTGCCTGCCATCTTTGCAGGGCATAACAGATAGCCAAGCAACTCTGTGTTATTAACCAAGCAGAAGAGTTAAGATGTGAATGATATGGGCAGGAGCGTCTGTCTTTGATTAGGACAGAATCCTAGAGACAATAAGGAAGCAGGATGTAATCATTTTTCAGTTCAGTTAATTAACTGGAAATAATGACACACTAAAAGCACTGCTTCCCAGTTAAGTAAGAATGGAAATAAAAGAGTCAACCAGCTAATTAAGATTAAAAATAAGAAAGATATGCCCACTCTTACTGAACCAAAGAAGTACCTTAAATGGCTCATGGGGACAGACACAGACCATGTCTCTTCAAAGAAAATTACAAGTTTTCCAAAGAAACAGCAGCCATCTTTACACACAACAGAACTGAGAAGATAAACTGCACCTTGAGATTAAATAATATAACCTCTTTCAAGGAATTGCTTTGGGTTTTTGTAGTTGAAAGTCAATTTTAACATATTTTAAAAGAGGAGAGGTGAGGACCAAAACTTTATGTAAGCCCTCTATAGAAGAAGGAATGGGAAACTGACAAAAATAATAAAGACTGGAGTGAGCACTTTTTAAAAGCTGACTTAATTCTGAATTTCTTGGAAGCCAAGTTTTAAAAACATAAAAAAAATTTGTATCTTTCATTTTTCAGTTAAAGGAATAAATAGATTACTTAAGAGAAATAAACTTTTTCATTCTGAGTACCAAATCAAAGTGAATGTAAGGATTCTTTTTAATTTTTTTTTAATTGAAGGATAATTGCTTCACAATATTTTGTTGGTTTTTGCCATATATCAGCGTGAATCAGCCACAGGTTTACATATGCCCCCTCCCTCCTGAACCCACCTCCCATCTTCTTCCCTATCCCACCCCTCTGGGTTAAGCTCCCTGTGTCACACAGCAGATTCCCAGTTGCTCTCTGTTTTACATATGGTAATGTATATGTTTCCATTCTATTCTCTCAATTCATCCCACCCTCTCCTTCCCCTACAGTTTCCTCAAGTCTCTTTATGTCTGCATCTCCACTGCTGCCCTGCAAATAGGTTCATCAGTAACATCTTTCTATATTTCATATGCATGCATTAATATACAATATTTGTCTTTTTCCTTCTGACTTACGTCTCTCTAAGTTCATCTACCTCATTAGGACTGATTAAAAAAAAATTTTTTTTATAGCTGAGTAATATTCCATTGTATATATGTACCACAATTTCTGTATCCATTCATCTGTTGATGGACATCTAGGTTGCTTCCATGTCCTAGATATTGTAAAAAGTACTTCAATGAAAACTCGTATTTAATTTTATTGAGATTTAATTATGAAAAATAATTAATTATGAAATAAGTCCATAATAAAACATTTATATGTATAATAAAGCTTATAAGTCTTTGGTAGCATCTAAATGAATAACTTTTCTCTTCAAGAGTAGAAATATCCTTTGCTTCTGACCTCTTCCTAACTCTGTGACCATGAGTCAATGACTTCTCAGCTTTAGTCTGTGTGTCTACAAAATCACTGTACTAGTGCCTTCCTCAACAAACTGTTGTGATGATTAAATGAGGTAACACTGAAAAGCAAAATCCCTGACACATAGTAATTGCTCAACAAAGCTGAGTTACTATAGTTATTATCATCTGCCTCAATATCATTGTCGTCATTTTTGCCACACCACTTCCAAGACCTGCATTAAATACTAGTGAGACCCAGAAATGGACTCTGACTTCATTGCAGGCAGTCTTCCTGCTTGGAATATCACTGCATATATTCAAGAGGATCTAGAACATAAGTTATTAAACCAGAAGCTGACCCTGAAAACAAATAACTTAGGTTTTATGGTGTCAAGAATCTGAAGCTGCTGTAGGAGAGCTACATGTTACTTCTCAAGACCTGATTTTTTTTTTTTTTCTGTTTTCTCCTTCCTTTTCTGACTTGCTAGAGTTTATATATGTGAGGATAATGTGAGCTGGATGGAAGAGGAACAGAAAGAAAGCAAATTACAAAATAAGTATCGAGAATTGACTAGCAGTAACTACTCTGGTTATCTTTCTCACTTGTTCTGCTGCAGCTGTGAATTGTTTTTCCTTAAAGAGAAAAAGATGCTTGCAGAATAAAATCAAAATCATATGACTACCTTTTTAGGGTGTCTCTGGAGATTTAGGGCTGAGCTTTGAATTTTTTCTAAGGTTTCTGAATCCTTCAAATTTAGGAAATAAGACTTTAGGGTGCTCTCAAACAAATAGTTCAAATTCTCCATGTAAGGATTTTAACTTACAAAGTTTTCTGACATCGCTCTTAGCAACTCAGTGATAGATCTATGTACTCCTTTTCCATTTAGTCAGAATAAAAGACATGAATATGGAATAAAATATTGTCTCCTCTCTAAAGTATAAGTTTTCCTTTTGTGTTTTTCCATATGTTGATCCTTTATCCATGTTTGCTAAATTTGTGTTGTTTTATCACTCCTAATAGATTTGTTGCCATATGTGGTCAAAGTGTAAATGAGGGATATGGGTATAGAAACAAATATGATAAAAGAATCAGACAAGGGGTGAGGGGAGGACATCCTTCACAGTATTGCTATATGGGTAAATTAGAGTCACACACAACTGCCAACAATAATGTTAAGAAATGTGATCCTAGTTTAGCATCCCTGAGGCAACTGCTGAGGGGAAAACACTAAACAATGGGCTTGCGGGGTTGGGGGGTGGGGTGAGGGTTGCAGCCAGTTCTGATCTTCTGATTTCAAAAGTACACATGAATGGAGAACATCCCCGCTGCCACTGCTTCAGTTGTCCAGGATCCCTCTTCCTTGAGTTTTCAAATATCCTGGGCCGTAGAATCACCTGGCGAGTGGTCCACACCAAGTAATTCCGTAGGACTTGAATCAACATTTGGGTGATGTATTTTTCAATCTATGGACAAGACAGTGGATGATAAAGCAGAGAGATCCTCTCCACAAAATGAGAACATCCCTTCTGAAGTCTGAGCTGTATACTCCTTGGCTGATAACATGGCTTCCATAAGTTTCTTGGACACTCAAATGGTTCTCATCTGAGCAGATGTCCAGTTATCTGATTATTTCATTGAAATGGGAATTTTTTCTCAGACAAACTCCAAGTGATCTTCCAGCTGTACTGTTCCACTCTGATAATCCCTCACCATCTTCTGTACTCATCTCTGCTCTTCTTTTGAATGTAAGGAAATCATATCTTACCTTCAGCTTAAAACATTTTCAACAGAGATGTTTATTTCCTCTTTCATTTCTTCTTAAGAATCCCCTTCTTAAAAATTAAATTAGATTTCTCATTAAAACCATAGCTAAAGTCAACGAGTAAAGCAGTTCTGTTTTCCATGAATGAGGAGCTTAATCTTCAAATTTTAAGAGGGGAAATATTTCTAATCCACCCTTTCAGTAAATCAGTGATAATGATGGCATTTATTGTGCTGTCATTTTTAGTTACTTTGTTCTATATTTTATGTAATATTGACTGCTTCAGTTCAGTTGCTCAGTCGTGTCCGACTCTTTGCGACCCCATGAATCACAGCACGCCAGGCCTCCCTGTCCATCACCAACTCCCGGAGTTCACTCAAACTCATGTCCATCAAGTCGGTGATGCCATCCAGCCATCTCATTCTTTGTCATCCCCGTCTCCTCCCACCCCCAATCCCTCCCAGCATCAGACTCTTTTCCAGTGAGTCAACTCGTCGCATGAGGTGGCCAAAGTATTGGAGTTTCAGCTTTAGCATCAGTCCTTCCAGTGAACACCCAGGACTGATCTCCTTTAGAATGGACTGGTTGGATCTCCTTGCAGTCCAGGGACTTCTCCAGAACCACAGTTCAAAAGCATCAATTCTTCGGCGATCAGCTTTCTTCACAGTCCAACTCTCACATCCATACATGACCACTGGAAAAACCATAGCCTTGACTAGACGGACCTGGGTTGGCAAAGTAATGTCTCTGCTTTTTAATATGCTATCTAGGTTGGTCATAACTTTCCTTCCAAGGAGTAAGCGTCTTTTAATTTCATGGCTGCAATCAGCATCTGCAGTGATTTTGGAGCCCAAAAAAATAAAGTCTGACACTGTTTCCACTGTTTCCCCATCTATTTCCCATGAAGTGATGGGACCAAATGCTATGATCTTAGTTTTCTGAATGTTGAGCTTCAAGTCAACCTTTTCACTCTCCTCTTTCACTTTCATCAAGAGGCCTTTGAGTTCCTCTTCACTTTCTGCCATAAGGGTGGTGTCATCTGCATATCTGAGGTTATTAATATTTCTCCTGGCAATCTTGATTCCAGCTTGTGCTTCTTCCAGCCCAGCATTCCTCATGATGTACTCTGCATGTAAGTTAAATAAGCAGGGTGACAATATGCAACCTTGGTGTACTCCTTTTCCTATTTGGAACCAGTCCGTTGTTCCATGTACAGTTCTAACTGTTGCTTCCTGACCTGCATACAGGTTTCTCAAGAGGCAGGTCAGGTGGTCTGGGATTCCCATCTCTTTCAGAATTTTCCACAGTTTATTGTGATCCACACAGTCAAAGGCTTTGGCATAGTCAATGAAGCAGAAATAGATGTTTTTCTGGAACTCTCTTGCTTTCTCCATGATCCAGAGGATGTTGGCAATTTGATCTCTGGTTCCTCTGCCTTTTCTAAAACCTGCTTGAACATCTGGAAGTTCATGGTTCACATATTGACTACTTACATCTCAAAAATCTGTGTACATTCTATATTTAACCCCATATTTTACTTAAATTGAGGTATATGCATGCTGTTGTATAAAAGAACCAGCACTTGAATCCAGAAATACTGATTTTTTAAGCCCACATTCACGTCTCTGCTGATCAATGGCAACCAAAAAGGAAAACAAAAGCAAAACAGTTTTGTTTCCAGGAAAAAAGGAAACAATAGGAATGTTCATATCTTGATATAGAATAATGGTTACAATGGAAATGTAACCTCTAGTGATAATATTTGTTGATTAAATAAGATCACAATTGAGAATAAGTTTACTTTTGTGAACATTCATGTGACACAGTTTATCATGCATATGAAGAATGATAAGAGAATGCTCTGCTTTCAGAGTCCCCAGTCAGCTGGGAAGGCTTGAACTACAAATTTAAGTAAGTATTTAAGCAATAGCTCAGGCCATTGCAGTGATGATGCATACAGTTGGATTGATCATAATCCTTAGGTCAGGGTATCTTGTGTTCTTCAGTTTATTTGTAATCCCCTTAATTTCATTCATTCATTTAGTCATCAGTTTACTCCCCTCACTTTCCCTGTTCCATTAATCCCTCCATTGACAACTGCCATTTAAGAAAGCTACATTCTTTGGGCAAGGACATATGAATTAATCTGCATTTCTGCTCGACAGCCCAATAAATGTCTTAAGACCCACTGGTAGAACACAGAATAGTCAAATTATATAATTATAAGACTTCTCTTAGAAGTACAGCTCTAATGACTCTACATGTTAGTAACATTTTGGTCGTGCTAGTTCTTAGAAACAGAGAAGGGATCCATGGGTTTATATTTCACCTAAGGATAATTAAAAGTGGGCTGCATTTTGACAAATGGCTATGTGGGACATAAAACAAATTAAATGGCCATCACAATGGGACCAGTCAGAATTTATTGACTGAACAAACTGAGGGCTGTCTGAGAACATAGGATTTCTGTCTGACCCTGGAAGAATTAGTTATCTTCAATCTCCAAATTGAATTTTGAGCTCTCAGAAATCACAGGAAAAAAAAATACTATTGCTGAAACTGAAGTTATCCATGTACTTATCTTAAATCTCTGTTGTCTAATATTGCTAGGCTTCCCCCCCGCCTTTTTTCTAAGTCATTAGTTAATTCATTCTGGTACCAAAAATAAAAATGTCCAAAGATTTCAGAGCTACTGAGATGCAATAATGAAAACTAATTTATTATTGTTATATGTCTGTGCTTGAGTTTCAAAAGAAAATTAATTAAGGAATGCTAATTAATTTTAGATGCTTTGTCTTCCAGTCACAGGTGTCATATTTCAGTATACATCCCAACAGTGTTTTTGCCACTTAAAATGTTTTATCTCAGTGCTGTTTCACTTACTAAAATAACTTATTTTTATTCTGGTTAAAAATGGATTTAATACCAAAAAGATTTAGTTGCAACATAGAAACTTAAGCATCCTAAGACTTACAACTTTCTCTTTTCTGAAGTCTCCTGTTAATTACCTGAGTATCTCCTGGAAGTTTTGGATCAGATATTCTTAAATGTTAAGCTTTGATGAATATTAAAAGAAAATAATTCATAATCATACTTGAATAAAGCCCTAAAATTTTGACTTTTAAAGCAAGTAATTTTTATTTTTTTTTTTGGAAAATGGCAGGCCTGTCATATCTGGATCCAACTGACTAATAGAGAGATAGTTAATTGCTCTGCACTGTGAAAGGAAGGTCTCTTGTTGAATGCTTCAGTGAATAAAACTTTCTTTGGTGTTCAGGTAATTCTCTGGTGCCTTTAAATGCAACTGTTTTGTTTTGTTTTTAAATCTCCCAAAATTTTGATGTTGAAATAATTCTCCAGCACTTCTAAATGCTACTAACCCAAACAAACAAATACAAACATATTAATAATACAGATTTGTAAACATATATAAAAATATGAAAATAATCATAATGAAGCATTATGTCCTATCACGTGGCATGAATAACCATTAATTGATAAGAGCCAATCCCTTTCCATTCACATTCCCAATGTTACCCCCACTTCTCATATTGCTTTGAAACAAATCCCCAATATTGTGTCATTTCATTATTGATTTTGTATATGTACCTCTTAAAGGTGAGTTCTCTTTTACCCCCATGATGATTACAATACTAGTATCACACTAAAAATAATATCCTCTTAAATAAATCATCAAATTATCAGTCTTGGTTCAAATGTCCAACTATCTCAAAAATCACATCAATTAACATGTTCCTCTAACCAACGGCTGTATTTTCTGTAAGTTGGAAGTTGGATCTAGACTCTGGATCAAGACTCAAGTTTGATTTGTGTGTGTGTAAATGAGTCTGTACTGTATGTACGTGTTACTATGTTCATTCTTCCTTTTAGGGGGCATGTAATGTCTGTCCTTTTGTGTGTATGTGTGTGATGTTAACAGCAGATCATGGTCATTGTCTAGGTGAATTTGTTCATTATTTGGATGTTCTAATTCCATCCCTCTTTCTTTCTTATGTAGAATACTTCTACCAAGAAAACTTGTGAATTTAAATAATATCTATGTTTTCTATTTTTAATTCACTGTAGTTATTTCTTATTAATGTTCAAATTGTCCCAGCTTCGGCCAATAGGAGCCTCTTCAAGTTTGATTCTGAGTTCTTTTGAAATGGATCTAGGAGTCTGTGTTTCCTTATTATCAGTTAGGATAAACATTCTAGGTTTTTCTTGTATGTTTCATGACCCAGGATGGAATCAGCCATTTCTTCTACTTAGGGATCCCCAATCTGAAGCGTAGAGCTGCTCTTTACTACTTGATTGGTCATTATTTCTAAGCCTTTTTAGCATATGGAGTTATGAAATGTTCATATTTATAAGTTAAAAATCAGCTCATTGTTCACATGTATTTATTCTGCATTTAAGACTTGCTTGCTGCTGCTGCTAAGTTGCTTCAGTCGTGTCCGACTCTGTGCAACTCCATAGATGGCAGCCCACCAGGCTCCCCCGTCCCTGGGATTCTCCAGGCAAGGATACTACAGTGGGTTGTCATTTCCTTCTCCAAAGCATGAAAGTGAAAAGTGAAAATGAAGTCGCTCAGTCGTGTCTGACTCTTCGCCACCCTATGGACTGTGGCCTACCAGGCTCCTCTGTCCATGGGATTTTCCAGGCAAGAATACTGGAGTGGGTTGCCAGACTTGCTTGAGAGTCTTATACATCCAGGAGAGATTTAAAGCTGTTTATATTCTACAGAGGTATTTAACTTGCAATCATGAAACATTTTGTAGTTAGGGATGGTGTTTCTGGCCATATTTAAACATTTTGCAGTTTCATTTTGTATGCTTAAAATTGTGCATATCTCACATTTGAACTGTGTAAAATGTGCAGTCTTTTGAATTGAATTTTTTCTGAAAATCATTTCTAGCAAATGGTTTTATATACTTAAGAATGCACAGTAGCTTAATAATGATATTAATATATTAGTGAATCAGAATCTACTGATGGATTTGTCACCATTTTTCTAATTAGAGTGTAAAATCTTGATTTTTTGGAGTCTGATTAACTGATAATAGCCATGTCATGATGTTCTTGCAAAAACCTGTTTTGCTGGGCATTGCAATATAAAAAATACCAGATAATAGACAAAACAAAAGCAAAATCAGTACTGATTATTTTCTCTTCATAATTTAATGAGCACCTGATAAACCATGAGCATGGAGTTTTAGATACATCAGTATCAAGATTAGTATTATGGAATATTGTCTGTTAGGCTCTTTGCAATTAAAGATACTTGAGACAAGTTGACTCTAGATATCTGCAACTAAGAAATTAGGCAATTGAAGCAAATTATTCAGCTTATTTAGAAAAATTACAACACATTTAGCAAGTTCTTCATCTAGCCTTTAATTTGTGTAATATGGGTAAAATCAATGATTAAGCCTGAACTTTCAAATATTATGATTTTCTAAAAACCTTGTGGGGATGAGTGCATGGGTAGGGGACTGAATGTCCATCATTCAGTTCAGTTCAGTTCAGTCGCTCAGTTGCATCCGACTCTTTGCGACCCCATGAATCACAGCACGCCATTAGGAGCCTGGTAAAACAATAATGTATAGCAGTAGAATACATTTTATTCAGCCACTGGGGGTGGGGGAAGGAAATGAAACAAATCTTTATGTTTTGCTATGGAAATCTCCAAACTCGAGTATATAGTTTGCTGGGTAAAAACACAGATTGTGGAGCAAGACCACCAGACTTTAATCCTGGCACTTTAAGTACAAACTTGAGCAACTTATTTACTCATTCTATATGTTTCTTAATCTGTAAAATAAGGGCTGTACCACCACATACCTCTGATGGTGTGAGGATTAATTGAAAATTATGCCTGGTGCGTGGTAAAGGTTCATAGGCTAGCTCTTTCCATCCTTCTCCAGTTCTTCCTCTTCATTCTTCTCTTTCCTTTTTATTTTTGACATCTTTGTCATCATCATTGTCTTGCTGAGTGAAAAATAAAAGCTGTATATAGTTGTTCTCAGGGCAACCTACCATTGATGTCAGTAAAATCATATGAATATATGCTTTCATACATAAACTTTTATACTTATATACCACCTCATGCTACGAGCTGACTCACTGGAAAAGAGTCTGATGCTGGGAGGGATTGGGGGTGGGAGGAGGCGGGAATGACAGAGAATGAGATGGCTGGATGGCATCACTGACTCGATGGACATGAGTTTGAGTGAACTCCAGGAGTTGGTGATGGACAGGGAGGCCTGGTGTGCTGTGATTCATGGGGTCGCAGAGAGTCGGACACGACTGAGCGACTGAACTGAACATAAGCATTTATGGAAGCTACCTAATAAGCTGTTCAGAAGTGGTTGCCTCTGAAGAACAGATCTATTAAAAGGGGGAATGGGAGGTGAGCAATTTATACATAAAATTACTTTCTCTTGTTTTAGGCTGAACTTTGTATATCCAAGTACTTCTTAAAAATTAAAAACAGTTCAAATTGAAAAATATATAATTTAATAAGTTTCTAATAAAGTATAAGTTGGTCATGACTGCAAGAGCAGCCTAAGAAGAGATGGACAAAATAGATACCTGTGTGATATTTTTCTAAGTGTGTTTTGTGTCCACTTCCCAGCTCACGTGATATAATGAAGTTCTGCCATGAGAGACTCTTTTTTTTTTTTTGCTGTTACTAAGTGAAAAAACTTTAGAGCAAAAAACTTTTGGAAAGGTTAATTTAAGAAAACCTTTAGTTATTAGCATTTTGTAGATTCTTTTTCTAGGTGTTTTTTGCAGCCCACAGTATCCATCTGCTGCCTGAACACTGATAAAATGCATATCCAGCTAGTGAGGTATTGTGAGATCAGACCAAGAAAAATGAAGGAAAAGCATGGTGAAATGAGATTGAATGGTATTTACAGAAAGAAGGCTTTCAGGTACAAGACCTGTGAACAAAAATCTCAGCTCTGCCAAATGGCATAATGGTATAATGTATTGCTCTGTATAAGTTCAGTTCAGTTCAGTTCAGTTCAGTCGCTCAGTCGTGTCCGACTCTCCGCGACCCCATGAACAACAGCACGCCAGGCCTCCCTGTCCATCACCAACTCCCGGAGTTCACTCAAACTCATGTCCACAGAGTCGGTGATGCCATCCAGCCATCTCTTTCTCCGTCGTCCCCTTCTCCTCCCGCCCCCAACCTTTCCCAGCATCAGGGTCTTTTCCAGGGAGTCAACTCGTCGCATGAGGTGGCCAAAGTATTGCAGTTTCAGCCTTAGCATCAGCCCCTCCAATGAACATCCAGGATTGATCTCCTTCAGAATGGACTGGTTGGATCTCCTTGCAGTATAAGGGACTCTCAAGAGTCTTCTCCAACACCACAGTTCAAAAGCATCGATTCTTCGGCGATCAGCCTTCTTCACAGTCCAACTCTCACATCCATACATGACCACGGGAAAAACCATTGCCTTGACTAGACGGACCTTGGTTGGCAAAGTAATGTCTCTGTTTTTTAATATACTATCAAGGTTGGTCATAATTTTCCTTCCAAGGAGCAAGCGTCTTTTAATTTCATGGCTGCAATCAGCATCTGCAGTGATTTTGGAGCCCAAAAAAACAAAGTCTGACACTGTTTCCACTGTTTTTCCATCTATTTCCCATGAAGTGATGGGACCAGATGTATAAGTTACAGACATATAACTCTGTTTTCTGCATCAATAAAATGGAGACGAAAATAACTATATCCCTGGGAGGTTTGTCGGAATCAAACATGGCCCTTGAACTCACCTCCATTAGCCTCCAATGGAATATCCATCGCTATTTTAGCCCATATTTTCCCTTTCTGTCCTTGGGTAGAATAAGGAGGCTGAATCCATATCTGCATATACTGACAATCAGCTCTGTGACCTTAGGGCAGCAGTCCCCAACCTTTTTGGCACCAAGGACCAATTTCCTGGGAGACAGATTTTTCACGGACTGGGGGTTGGGGGTGGGGGTGGTTTGGGGATGATTCCAAGGCATTACATTTATTGTACACTTTATTTATATTATTATTACATCAGTTCCACCTAAGATCATCAGACATTAGATCCTAGAGGTTGGGGACCCCTGTGGCTTAGGGAAGGCACTTTCTGGTTTTTTCTTTTTGTTTGATTTTGTTTTGTTTCAGTATCTGCAAAGTTCATTTTAGAAAGGGTGACCTCTAAGCTTCCTTTTAACTTTAGTGTCCAATAGCAAGCTGTTGGATGTGGGCACTCAGGTCTTCCCTACCCCTTACCCATTTTTGATTAAAGAGATCTGACATTGTATCAGTTCTATTTAAATTTATGAAAATCCATAAAGACAAGTTCCCAAGCTTTCTAGATACTCCTGAGCCTCCTATATATTCATTTTGGAATTTCCTGTATCAATTCGAAAGTGATAAATGAATTGGAAGAATTCTGGATTGTCAGGTGACTTCATAAAATGATGTGATATATGGATACAAGACACATTTCACCTAATTCACAGAAATACATCATGCTTCCAAGTCTTTGTGTGCTAAGAAATCATTTCCCTGCCTATGAAATTACCCTTGCTCAAAAGGTAAGGGCTATATCCACTATGAGGTTTCCCTGGTGGCTCAGTGGTAAAGAATCCACCTGCAGTGCAGGAGCTTCAGGAGACATGGGTTTGATGCGTGAGTTGGGAAGATCCCCTGGAGGAGGGCATGGCATCCACTCCAGTATTCTTGCCTGGAGAATCCAGTGGTCAGAGGAGCCTGGGGAGGCTACAGTTTATAGGGCTGCAAAGAGTAGACATGACTGAAGTGACTTAACATGCACACACAATATCCAATACTAGTCTCTGTTTCCTCATCTATAAAATAAAATTAGCAATACCCATGGGTAGCCAACTGAGAAGAAAAAATTAGGACAATATTTTCTCTTTGCACAAAGGTCTACCAAATCAGAGTTCAGCTCAGTTCAGTTCAGTTGCTCAGTCGTGTCCGACTCTCCGTGACCCCATGAATCACAGCATGCCCGGCCTCCCTGTCCATCACCAACTCCCGGAGTTCACTCAAACTCATGTCCACAGAGTCGGTGATGCCATCCAGCCATCTCATTCTCGGTCGTCCCCTTCTCCTCCCGCCTCCAACCTTTCCCAGCATCAGAGTCTTTTCCAGTGAGTCAACTCGTCGCATGAGGTGGCCAAAGTATTGGAGTTTCAGCTTTAGCATCAGTCCTTCCAATGAACACCCAGGATTGATCTCCTTTAGAATGGACTGGTTGGATCTCCTTGCAGTCCAAGGGACTCTCAAGAGTCTTCTCCAACACCACAGTTCAAAGTACTCAATAATTATTTTGATTATTCCTTTTGTTTTGATTATTATTCTATTAGTAAATATACTGAATTTAACAAGGTCCTTAGAATAGGATTACAAAGATAATAGTGTTAATACTAGCTAATATTTAGTGAGTCCTTATATTTGTACACAAAGGGCATGGGGAAAGGTTGAGGGCGGGAGGAGAAGGGGATGACTGAGAATGAGATGGCTGGATGGCATCACTGACTCGATGGACATGAGTTTGAGTGAACCTCAGGAGTTGGTGATGGACAGGGAGGCCTGGTGTGCTGTGATTCATGGAGTCGCAGGGAGTTGGACACGACTGAGCAACTCAACTGAACTGAAAATATAAGGGCTCACTAAATATTAGCTAGTATTATCACTATTACCAACATCATCATCTTTGTATTCCTATTCTAAGAACCTTGCTAAATTAAGTATATTTACTAACAGAATCTCTTGCATACAAGAAACATTATAGCAGGATAATAATAATCAAAACAAATGAAATAATCAAAATCTTTAAGATGGGCTTCCCTGGTGGCTCAGATGGTAATGAATCCACCTGCAATGTGGAAGACCTGAGTTGAACTCCCGGGTCAGGAAGATCCCCTGAAGAAGGGCATGGCAACCCACTTCAGTATTCTTACCTGGAGAATCCCTATGGTGGAGGAGCCTGGTGGGATACAGTCCATGGTGTCTCAAAGAGTCAGGCAGGACTGAGCGACTAAGCATGGCAGCACAACCTTTAAGATAACCCATATTGTAAGAACTAATGAGCGACTGAACTGAACTGAATACACTCATGTTTACAGATAAGGAAATTGAAGCATAGCGGGAAGGAGGTAGAAAATGCAGGCGGTAAATAAAGAGAAAACTCTTTAAGTTTCACTGTAAAGTAGAATATAAAAATAGAGTCATAATTAAAATGGAATGTAGGGTCAAGGGAGAGTTATTTACAAAATGAGAAGGTGGAACGCATTTGTTCTAATGGGGATGATTCAACAGAAAAGCAGGAAGAAAAGGGAAGAGGTGGGGGGAAAACAAGATGGCAGAGAAGTAGGTGGACATGGAATACATCTCTTTCCACGGATACATCAGGAATACACCTTCAGACACAGAAGTGCATGCAGAACACCAGCTGGGAGTGGAAAGGAGTCCCTGACCAGCAAAAAAGAATATATAGAACCACAGAAAACTCAGTAGGACGAAGTAACTAAGGGGAATAACTGGAGTGTTTAGTAGGGTTGGACCTGCCCTCGGCAGGTGGGGGAACTGAAGCAGGGGTCCGATCCCCCCATCAGGGCAGTTGTCTGAGTCAGAGGAGAAACATTTCAGGCTGAGAGTGAGACAGCTGATCTGTGGCAGCCTGATTGGAATGAGAATCAGACAGTCCTTGCTGCAGCCGTGCATACCCTGGACAGGGACGCAGGTCCCCTGAAAGGCATAGCATCTGGGAACTGGAGTTTAGGGATTGTGGAACAATCCCAGGGCAAGGGTTGCTATTGACTGCCAAGAGACAGATTGAGGGGATGTGAGGGAGGAGACTGTGGTTGGGAAATACCTGCGGAGGAAAACCTGGCATCATGGAAGCAAGGCAATACTGCTGAGTCACACATAGGGGATGGAGCCATCACCTTAGCCTCTCTCTCCCCACACACCGGCATTGGCAGCTGAACAATAGAGAGGCTGGCTCATGAAATGTCTGACGCACTGAACTACAGAGTTGGACCCCATGCAGGGTACCCCTTTAAGTGCCTGATGCACCGATCTACAGAGTAGGACCCCAGCCAAGGGGGCCCCTCTATGTGCCTGATGTGCTGAACAACAGAGAAGGACCCCCAGGCAAGGGAGCCCTCCAAGTGCCTGAACGGATGGAGCTGCGGAGAAAGACTGGCCAAAGAGGCCTTCTGATTGCCAGCTACAAGAGGCTCAAAAAAAGACTCCGTTAGGGCCATAACTTCTGCAGCAGAGGCAGTCCACGTCCCTGCACACTTGGTACCGCCAGGGTCCCCGCAAGCCAAGCAGCTGTGCCGCCTTCATACTCAACTTTCACGGGGGCAGAGCTGCCACAGGCAAAAGATATCTTGCCTCTATGCACACAGAGTCACTTTTGCAGTGTCCGACTCTTTGCGACCCTGTAGACTGTGGCCTGCCAGGCTTCTCTGTCAGGGAGGGGACTTCTCCAGGCAAGAATACTGGAGGCAAGAAATACTCCAGGCAAGAAAACTGTATTGGCCAATAGTGTTTGCCATACCCTTCTAGAGCACTATATTTCCTGCTGCCCTAGCCGCCAACTCCCCTGAGTACCTGGTGCTGCCAGAACCCCTGTGACCCAAGCAGCTGCACTACCTCCACACCTGGCCCTCACAGGGGCAAACCCAAGTCCTCCAGGCAGGGCAGCCTCAGGAGGAAACCCCAGTGGACAACCCACATGCCGAGGTGGGAATAAAAGCACAATTGAAACCCAGGGGCAGTGTGGCTACGGAAGACCTAAAACCTTCCCACTAGCTGTACAAGCTACAGATTAAATCCACATAATCAACTAGGCAGATTCTGTGTCTATGGAATATATGAAAGGTCTTTGAGAGCTCTAACAAAAGAAAATGCCCTGGTTTTGATAGCTGTAGACTTTGGAGGCAAGAACACACATGAGTAGGACCAGATGGGAATCAGAGCTGCCCCTACAGACAGGAGGGAGTTTCAAAAGGGAGGGGATAAATGAATACCTATGGCTGATTCTTCTTGAGGTTTGACAGAAAACAACAAAATTATGTAAAGCAGTTACTCTTCATTAAAAAGGGAGGGGGACAAGAGTTGAGTTTTCAGGATATAGGAGGAGAGCAAGGCTATTCCTGGTTAGTCACTGGAGAGCCAAGTGAACTTGGCAACTTGCCATTTCGGTGTCTCCAGTCAGTCACATGAAAAAGAGAGTGGGGCTATTAGTGACTATTGATTTTTCTCCAAATCAGTATTTCAGTGACTAGCAAATTATTTGATAAGGTTGTATGCTAATGTAATCTGAAAATATTGCCAACTTCAAGAGGAGCTCACTATAATCCTAGCATTTCTTATCATTTATTTTTACTCATTTGGTCTTCATAAAGAAAGGACTCTTGATAATAAAAACATCCATTTTTATATTCTTTGATTTCTTTCAGAGGCATCTTTGAGTTTTCAGAGTACAGGTCTTTTGTCTCCTTAGGTAGGTTTATTCCTAGGTATTTTATTCTTTTTGATGTGATGGTAAATGGAGCCATTTCTTGAATTTATCTTTCTGATTTTTCATTGTTAGTGTATAGAAATGCAACAGATTTCTGTGTACTAATTTTGTTACCTGCAACTTGACCAATTCCATTAATGAACTCTAGTAGTTTGCTGGTAGTGTCTTTAGAATCTTGTATGTATAGTGTGTCATCTGCAAATAGTGACAGTTTAACTTCTTTTCCAATTTGGATTCCTTTCTTCTTTTTCTTCTCTGATTGCTCTAGCTAGGACTTGCAAAATTATGTTGAATAAAAATGGCAAGAGTGGACATCCTTTTCTCGTTCCTGATCTTAAAGGAAATGTTTTCAGTTTTTCACCATTGAGTAGTATATTAGCCATAGATATGTCATATATAGCCTTTATTATGTATGGGCTTCCTGGGTGGCGTTAGCGGTGAGGAACCCTCCTGCCAATGCAGGAGACATGGGATTGATCCTTGAGTTGGGAGGATCCTCTGGATGGGGCGTAGCAGCCCACTCCAGTATTCTTGCCTGGAGAATCCCATGGACATAGAGAAGCCTGGCTGGCTACAGTCCATAGGGTCACAAAGAGTTGGACATGACTGAAGTGACTTACAAGGCTTGTTGAGGTATGTTCCAGCTATGCTTACTTTTTGGAGAGGTTTGTTTTGTTGTTGTTGTTGTTGTTGTTGTTTTTTTTTTAGTATAAATGGGTGCTAAATTTTGTTAAAAGCTTTTTATGCCTCTATTGAGATGAAAAATCAATCCATTTAAAAAGATGTATTTAACTTAGCCCCATGTCACATATTTAATTGCATATATGAAACCACCCTAGTGTTTACGTGATTGATTTAGTCATATATATTTACTTGCCATAGTGATCTATTATATGGTACGTTTTCATGTGATGTATGTATTCCAGATTTGAAAGTCCATGTTTTATTCTCAACCAGATGTCACTTCGTTATGAAATTATCCTTTTCAGTAATACAAAACATTTTCCTTTTAGGTTATATTTTAGGAAATCACATTTCCTGGTTACATACTTATATGCAATGTTTTTAAATGTACCAAGACCATTTTAAAACTATATAATCTCTCACTTATGTCTATCATTTATTATTCAATAAATAGTTATTAAGTGCCTCATCTGAACAAGGCCCAATTCTAAGAACTATGGGGGATACAAGATGAGTCATACATAAATCAGCACTCAGAAAGTTTACAACCTTGGCAATGAAATGAGATGTGCATATTTCCATCTCTAACCCCTGCCCAAGTGGAATTCAAAGAAAATTATAAACTTTTAATTAAACAGAATTATTTTCAACAGACCATTAAATCTAAATTTAAGCTATGGTGCTGGATCAGGCAGCATTCTATATTATCTGGACTGGTTGAAAATCATAATCAAATACTAAGGATTTATGTAAAGAGTATGTCCTTCATTTACTACAATGATGATACTATATTGAGATTATATGATGACTCAGTGATAAAGAATCCACCTGCAATGCAGGAGACATGGGTTCAATCCCTGGGTTGGGAAAATCCTCTGGAGAAGAAAATGATAACCCACTCCAGTGTTCTTACCAGGAAAGCCCCATGGGCAGAGGAGCCTGGTGGGCTACAGTCCATGGTGGTCACAAAAGAATAGGACATGACTTAGCAACTAAAACAGAAACAGCAACAGCAGCAATACTATATTAATTTTTATTTTTCCAATTTTTTCATGAAAGTGAGTACTCGTTTATTTTCACAGCTTCTCTGTGAATAAAAAGAAGCAGGTGGTAGGTACTAGGTTTTTTTTTTTTTCCCCAATAATAATACTTTCCTGCTGCACTTAAGTGGCTGAAAATGTCAATTTGCTCCATAAATGCTTTTTCTTGAGTATTTTCCTTGAACTGCCAAGTGGCCTCTACTTTATCAGTAAGAGTTTGTTTCAGTGACATTTACTATTCAATTATACAAAAGTATGTCACTTTGATTTCTAGGCCCTACCCTCCTCAAAATAAATAAATACAAGTTGTTGAACAAAGGGAAAAAAAAGTAGAGCATTTCTAGGCATTAACAACGTTACATGCAGAAAGTGATATTCTAGGAGATGTTTTTTCTTATTGTATTTGCATTGAATTATATCCACCAGCAAGAATGCCTATAGCATAGAAGGTCTAATTCATCAATGTATCAATTGATGATAATTACCAGCTCCCTAAATTTTTGTCCTTTTGGGCCAGAATTCAAAATGCAGATTTTAAATTTCTGAAACAACAGGCGTAGAAAATGGAAGCTGCTTCTTTCATTTTTCAAACCAGTAATTCACTTGCATTGTTTGTGGAGCAAAAGATATCTGTGATGAGTCATTCCTATTTCAAAGAGCAGAAATAATCACTAGATAGTACATTTATTGTTAACATATTAAACCCTTTGAATGCCTTCTTTTACAGCTAACCTTATTTAAATTAAGTATAATGATTTTCAGCTTTTATTCCTCTCAAGAATGATCCCCAAAGTAGGTTTATAATCATTCTCGGTATAAGGTAAATTCTTTCGCTGCTAAGAAACAGGCTTGCTTGTTTCCCCACAGATGAGTAAAATATTCCTTGCTCTGCAGTGACATTTTGTAGGTAAATTGACACTTAACTGGGACACCTTCAAAGGAGGGCATAACACAGTGGGCTGAAGGATTCTGGTGTTGAAAAAGGTAATTCATGTGTTATAAGTATCTGCTCACAACCAGCAGAAGGCAGATGAGGCAGAACTGTCTCTGTGACTTGTGGGGCCCACTGCAAAGTGAAACCGTTGTCCCTTTCCTCCACTAATAACCTTCAAAACAATAAGATGTGTTAGTCGCTCAGTCTTGTCCGACTCTTATCGACCCTGTGGACCATAACCCACTAGGCTCCTCTGTCCATGGAATTCTCCAGACAAGAATACTGGAGTGGGTTTCCATTTCCTTCTTCATGAAAACAATAATCAGTTCAGTTCAGTCGCTCAGTCGTGTCTGACTCTTTGTGACCCCATGAATCACAGCACGCCAGGCCTCCCTGTCCATCACCAACTCCCAGAGTTCACTCAAACTCATGTCCATCGAGTCGGTGATGCCATGCAGCCATCTCATTCTCCATCCTCCCCGTCTCCGCCCGCCCCCTATCCCTCCCAGCATCAGTCTTTTCTAGTGAGTCAACTCATCGCATGAGGTGGCCAAAGTATTGGAGTTTCAGCTTTAGCATCAGTCCTTCCAATGAACACCCAGATTGATCTCCTTTAGAATGGACTGGTTGGATCTCCTTGCAGTCCAAGGGACTCTCAAGAGTCTTCTCCAACACCACAATTCAAAAGCATCAATTCTTCGGCGCTCAGCTTTCTTTATAGTCCAACTCTCACATCCATACATGACCACTGGAAAAACCATAGCCTTGACTAGACGAACCTTGGTTGGCAAAGTAATATCTCTGCTTTTTAATATGCCATCTAGGTTGCTCATAACGTTCCTTCCAAGGAGTAAGCGTCTTTTAATTTCATGGCTGCAATCAGCATCCACAGTGATTTTAGAGCCCAAAAAAATAAAGTCTGATACTATTTCCACTGTTTCCCCATCTATTTCCGATGAAGTGATGGGACCAGATGCCATTATCTTAGTTTTCTGAATGTTGAACATCAAGCCAACTTTTCACTCTCCTCTTTCACTTTCATCAAGAGGCTTTTTAGTTCCTCTTTACTTTCTGCTATAAGGGTGGTGTCATCTGCATATCTGAGGTTATTGATATTTCTCCCAGCAATCTTGATTCCAGCTTGTGCTTCATCCAGACTGGCATTTCACTTGATGTACTCTGCATATAAGTTACATAACCAGTGTGACAATATATACCCTTGGCATATTCCTTTCACAATTTGGAACCAGTCCACTGTCCCATGTCTGGTTCTAACTGTTGCTTCTTCACCTGCATGCAGATTTTTCAGGAGGGAGGTAAGAGCGTTTGGTATCCCATCTTTTTAAGAATTTTCCTCAGGACCTTGCTATTTATCTGTCTTGTATATAGATGTTTGCATCTGCTAATTCCAAACTCCTAATCCTCCTCTCTCCCAGTCCCTCTCCTTGGCAACTGTGGGTCTATTCTCTATGACTTGGTTTCTGTTTCATAGATAAGCTCATTTGGTAAGTTTGTAGATAAGTTTATTTCTTAGGTTCCACATGTACGTGATATCATTAGATATTTGTCTTTCTTTTTTCTGACTTCATTTAATATGATAATCTCTAGGTCCATCCATGTTGCTGAAAATGGTATTATTTCGTTTTTAATTTTTTTCTTTGTACTGGCAGAGTCATATTCCATGGTGTGTGGAATGTGTGGCGGTGTATATATGTGTGGCACATGCCACATCCTTGGGCTTCCTAGGTGGCACTATTGGTAAAGAACTCTCCTGACATTGCAAGAGACATAACAGACACAGGTTCCACCCCTGGGTCAGAAAGATCCCCTGGAGGAGGGCATGGCAACCCACTCCAATATTCTTGCCTGGAGAATCCCATGAAAAGAAGAGCCTGTCGGGCTACAGTCCATAGGATCGCAAAGAGTCAGACACAACTGAAATGACTTAGCATGCACTCACTCATGCTTTTTTTTCTCTTTTTTTCATTTATCTGTTGATGGACATTTAGGTTGTTTCCATGTTATGACTATTGTAAACAGTGCTGCTATGAACATAGGGGTACATGTAGAAAAGTATTAACTTTAAACTTAGTCATGTTCATAGAATTTCCTAAAATGTGTTCTGTGGGATATTAATGAGTATTTTGTAGACCTCTGTGATCAAATGAGTTTAGGAATAGTTTGGAAGATTGCAGTATACCTCAGTTCAGTTCAGTTCAGTCGCTCAGTCGTGTCCGACTCTCCGCGACCCCATGAATCACAGCACGCCAGGCCTCCCTGTCCATCACCAACTCCCGGAGTACACTCAAACTCATGTCCACCTAGCTAACCCTATATAGATCCTTGTTGGCTCTTTCTATTTCCCCTGCTACTGCCCTTGTTATTACCTGTGATATTGCCCCCACCCTTCCTCTAATTGTCTCAATTTCCATTCATTAATTATAGTTCAGCTGAACTTACCCAGTGCCTGCTATGTAATCTTTGGTTTCTTTGATATTGCCACAGGAACCTCTCCTTAATCTCAGAATAGAATGATTTTGCCCTCCAGGACATTTAACAATGTCTAGAGACATTTCTGGTTGTCAGGTGGGAGCAAGAGGTTAGTGAATTCTAGTGAGTAGAATCCAGACATGCAGCTAAACATCCTACAATGCATAGAACAGCCCTTGAAACAAAGAATCATCCAGCTCAAAATATCTATAGTGTATATTAGTCATACCACTAACTCCTTGGAAACCTTCCTTGGTTTTCCATCTCATTTCATACCTGAAGAATTTTATACTCTCAAGCATAGCATTCAAAGTCCTTCATAATCTGACACTAGTCTTGCTTTTCAGGACATCTCCCACTCTTCCTTTCAACACACACTCTGTTCCAGTCAAACCGGGTAATTCAGCTCAGCCTTCCCCAAGCACAGCTTGTGCTCCCTTACTTACCACTTTGTTCCACATCCTAACTTCGCTTGTGCTGGAATGCCCTTCTCTCCTTTTTTTTTTTTAACCTATAGGGACACTGTTTCTATCCTAGCTCATATGTCACCACCTCTGGGAAGTCTTCCTAGCTGTTCTTACTGCTCCTCACAAAGGGAGTGATTTCTCTCTTCCCTGGACTCCCTTGAAATTCTTATGTGCGTGTGCATTCTCAGCCATGTCTGACTCCTTGCAACTCTCTGTCCATGGAATTTTCCAGGCAGGAGTATTGGAGTAGGTTGCCATTTCCTCTTCCAGGGGATCTTCCCAGGAAACTCTTACACGTCTTTCCTATTTGTCCAGTGATCAGGACAGCAGTTTTACAAGTTTTACTTCTACTATAACTATATTTTTGAAGGGTAGAGAACATCATTGGCAATACCACTAACAACTTCTTGTCCTGTAAAGCTTTTAATAAACGTGGTTTAGAAATACTTGAATAAAACTTTTTTAGTTTTGAATACTCCATGATAATGAATGTGAAAAAATAATTGTATTTCCCATAGTATCTTAGAATCATACCACTATTGCATTAAAAACTTGCCATAAAATTAGGATCTCAAGCCACTGCACCATTAAATTTATAATTTAAATGACACTATGATAGATATACAGGATCAGTGTTTTAGTCCATGTGGTTGCCACCTAGATGAACCCTTATGAAGGCAATTTAAATAATAATGCTTAAACTAATGCATGGCCATAGATTTTCTTTTCATGTTTAAACCTAGATTATATAGGAAACTTTACTTATGCACTCTGATAACAGGTGGTGCTTGACTTTAGCCTTGACACATTAATGAAGCTTGAATGGAACTCTTAGTAATGTTTACATTATAGTTAGTATTATATTTACTTATATTAAATAAAATATTTAATTTAAAAAATACATAGTAGAAGACATATATTTGTGTAAAGACAAATTAAATTATATACTTTATGTGCATGTTAGTATTCTTTAACTGTTTCTCAAAGTTGAAAAAAGTAAAAACAAATGTTTTAATGAATGCTAGTGAATAGAATGATTGATTACTGAAGGTATGTGGCACAAAATCTAATCACAAAGCTCTATTAGCTCTTTTACAAAGGTTCCCTTTAGCTTCTAATCACCTGTTGCTGACTGAACCTAGAATATGCCGTAAAGGTCAATATATGTTGGTATAGTTATTATAATTGTTCTAACAGCCTTACATTCCAAAGTGTCTCATTTTAATTTCATAAGTTATTGTTTCATAGGAAAGCAAGTAGTAGTGAATGGTAGCTAAAGTCTTTCTTGACTTGAGGAACCTACACTTTGAAAGTCACAAGGATATTATGAAATACCAATTCCTAACAAACAGTACAGATCAACAATTGGATCTTGAATATTTCCAAAGTACAGTAGTGACTAGAATGCAACAGAATTGAATATGAAAGATTTAACTGACCTACTCAATTGGACTTTCTAAGTCAATGCTTTCCAACCTTGACTGTGCATAGCAATCAACAAAGTTTCTTGTTGCAGTAAAGAATCTGATGCTGTAGGTCAGGGATGGAGTCTCACAATTTGCATTTCTAACAAGCTCCCAAGGATGCTGATGCTGTTTATGCCCTGTGTGCTGTATTGTGCTTAGTTATTCGGTTATGTCTGACTCTTTACGGCCCCATGGACTGTAGACCTCCAGGCTCCTCTGTCCATGGGATTCTCCAGGGAAGAATACTGGAGTGGGTTGCCATGCCCTCCTCCAGGGGATCTTCCCAACCCATGGACTGAACTCAGGTCTCCCACATTGCAGGTGGATTCTTTACCATCTGAGCCAGCAGGGAAGGTCAAATAAGGATGACTTGAACACAAGTACCACCATACTGATACTGCAACAGTTCATCTGATAACTGAGATGGCTGTGCAAGTGTGTGCTAAGTCGCTTTAGTTGTGTTCAACTCTATGTGGCCCCATGGACTGCAGCCTGCCAGGCTCCTCTGTCCATGGGATTCTCCAGGCAAGAGTACTGAAGTGGGTTGCCATGTCCTCCTCTAGGGGATTTTCCCAACCCAGGAACTGAACCCACGTCTCTTATATCTACCTGCATTAGCAGGCAGGTTTTACCACTAGAGCCACCTGGGAAGCCCAAGGCCTTTAGATATGTCCTATAGTCCTTTAAATAACAAAGTTCTAAATCACCAGAAATTCACAAAAATACAGTTTAGCTATCTGAATTGCCAATGTTTTGTTGTGTTTGATCATCTTTGAAAATGGACCCAAATCTAACAAGAATGTGTAACTGCAACTAAATTTTCTTTGTGTTCCACAAATTGAAAATACCCCTGTTGAGGTTATAACATTTAAGCATTAAGCCATCTTAGGGCAAGATCAAAACGTTGATTTTTGTCTTATCTTTAAATTTCTGTAAGGAAACAAAAAGACACAACTCACTTCAGGAATATGCTTAAGAGAGGAAGCTACCACTTCTTTAAAATCAAAAAGTTTCCTTGTATCATCTCACTGAATTTAAACCTATGTTGGTTATATCCAGTAAAATAGAAAGTTGGCAGGCTTGTTCTTCATACTTTGCACATATTTAAAAGTTGATAAGTCACCTGTTTATTCCTTTTAATAAAATTTTGATAATCTCAATTCTTTGGTTTTTAAGCTTCTCATTATTTTGTTTTTTCATTTCTGTTTACTGTTCTAAGTTTCTCTACACATTTTAAGCCAGAGGAAGCCAATTATGTACATAAATACTCTCTTACAGGGTGTATATCTACTTATTAAAAACAAAAGGGATTTGAGTGAGCTTTTCAGTCATTAGTAAGGGAATTATTTTAGCACAATTTAAACATCCTGTATTTTTTCTTCCTTCTTGGTTTACTTGTTAAACTCTGTGCAAGTGTGTAAATCAGGGTTGAAAAGAACACTGCTGATGGTGCCCATGATTTAGTATAATCATGAAATTAAGTCCTGGGCCACATACCCAGTATCTAAACTAAATCAAGGAGAGCTTAATTGGAATTAGGCAGTGAGCCTAGAGCAACTTTGTTCAGTCTTAAGTTCCTAGTTCTACTAGATTCATGTTTCTTAGAAATCTGTGTTTAGGAGCTATAGAAAGAGAGAGATTAAGTATACACACTGATTATAGAGAAGATTATGTGGCCAGTGGACTAAACAAGGAAAGATTAATTCAAGGAGAAGTAAATCTATGTCCAATGCATTGTGATATTTGGTAGACATTGTATTGTTGTTTAGTTGCTAAGTGGTGTCTGACTCTTCGTGACCCCCATGAACTGTAGCCTGCCAGGTTCCTCTGTCCATGAGATTTCCCAGGCAAGAATACTGGAGTGAGTTGCCGTTTTCTTCTCCAGGAGATCTTCCCAACCAGGGATTAAGATCTTCCCAACCCGTGTTCCCTGCATTGGCAGATGGATTCTTTACCACTGAGCCACTAGGGAAGCCCAAACACATTGTAGGAGGATACAGGAGGATATTTTTTCAGGTTAAACTTTTTCCTCCACATTTAAGATACTGGGGGAAAAAAAAACTATGATACTGAATTAGAATATAGGCATATCAATAAATAATTTGGTAGATTTATAATCTGTATTTCAAATGGGCATTGCAGGACATTACAGATTCTGACCCTTTCATGATTCTGTATTTGATAAAATCCAGTTCTTAGTTTTGTTCTCTAGATAATTATGCTGTTAATCTCTCTTTCACTCTGATTGTAAAAGGAGGTAATTAAGTATTGTTTTTGTTCTATCTTATTCTGATATTAGAAGGGGAAGCTGTATTAATACAAATAAAGAACACTGAATTCCTTAATAGTATCTACTGTGCAGTATATTATTATTGTTATTATTTCAGAGTATTCACTAGTGACAGGAACAGCCTCAAAACTATAGAGACGGTATGGAGATAGTATGGTGGGATTAAAAAAAAATTATTCCTATCATAATATGTGTGGTGTGAAAGATATTCAGTAGGGACCTGTAAATACTGCTTAATTTGATTTATAATTGCTTAAATTAGAGGCATGATTCCTTTTCTGAACATTGTATATGCATACATGCAATTGTTAGGAAATGGAGCCTTGAGTATTACAGAATATAGGCACATTTGCAGCACTAAGGTTTTAGATGTATAAAATGAGACTAACTGCTATGTCTATTTCAAATTCAAGTGTTTTGCCACCTTAGTCAATTTTAATAGTTCTTTGGCCACAAATTTTATTCTGGACTCTAGGATTCTTATAGTATTTAGTTTAATATGCATATTAAGTGACTTTTTCCCATCCGAAATATCAAAGTATAGTTGTATGATGCATTCTTAACCCAGTAAACGTTGTAGACAATGACCCAAGTGGTTTTGGGAATGAATATTATGTAAAATTCCTCCTTCATGTTGTCTTCAGCTTTTGAACACACATAGTCAAACTCTCCAAAGTGAAAGTCACTCAGTTGTGTCCGACTCTTTGTGACCCATGGACTATACAGTCCATGGAATTCTCCAGAGCAGAATACTGGAGTGGATAGCCATTCCCTTCTCTAGGGGATCTTCCCAATCCAGGGATCGAACCCAGGTCTCCCACTTTGCAGGCAGATTCTTTACTAGATAAGCCACAAGGGAAGCCCCAAATTCTCCAAAGTTGCCCCTAATATGTGTACAACCATTCATTCAACACACTTTATATCCTGGACCTATGAGGTCCAGGGCTTTATAGGCAAAATAAAGCTTTTATTGTTTGGTCACTATGTCATTTCTGACTCTTCGGGACTCCATGGGCTGCAGCATGCAAGGCTCCTCTGTCTGTTACTGTAATCTCCTGGAGTTTGCTCAGATTCGTGTCCGTTGAGTTGGTGATGCTATGAAGACATCTCATGCTCTCCCTACCCCTTCTCCTTTTGCCTTCAATCTTTTCCAGCCTTAGGGTCTTTTCCAATGAGTCAGCTCTTTGCATCAGCTGGCCAAATTATTGGAGCTTCTACCTCAGCCCTTCCAATGACTATTCAGGGTTGATTTCCTTTAGGATTGACTGGTTTGATCTCCTTGCAGTTCAAGGGACTCTCAAGAGTCCTCTCCAACACCACAGTTTAAAATTTAAAAGCATCAGTTCTTTGGTGCTCAGCCTTTTTTATAGTCCAACTCTCACATTCATCCACGACTACAGGAAAGACCATAGCTTTTCTATATGGACCTCTGTTGGCAAAGTTATATCTTTGCTTTTTAATACACTGTTTAGGTTTGTCATAGCTTTCCTTCCAAGGAGAAAGTGTCTTCTAGTTTCAGGGCTGCAGTCACCATCCCTGCCATGATCATAGTTTTTTGAATGTTGAATTTTAAGCCAGCTTTTTCACTCTCTTCTTTAAGCCTCATCAAGAGGTTCCTGAGATCTTCTTTGCTGTCTCCCATTAGGGTTGGTATTATCTCCATATCTGAGGTTGTTGATATTTCCCCCAGCAATCTTGATTCCAGCTTATGATTCATCCAGCCTGGCATTTCATATGATTTAGTCTGCATATAAGTTTAATAAGCAGTAACAATATACAGCCCTCTTGAACTCCTTTCCCAATTTAGAAGCAGTCACTTGTTCCATGACAGTTTTAACTATTGCTTATTAACCTGCATCCAGGTTTCTCAGGAGACAGGTAAGGTAGTCTGGTATTTCGATCTCTTTAAGAATTTTCCACAGTTTGTTGTGATCCACACAATCAAAGCTTTAGCATAGCCAATGAAGAAATAGGTGTTTTTCTGGAATTTCCTTGCTTATTCTATGATCCAGTGAATGTTGGTAATTTGATCTCTGGTTCTTCTGCCTTTTCTAAACCTAGCTTATATATCTGGAAGTTCTCAATTCAAGTACTGCCGAAGCCTAGCTTGAAGGATTTTGAGTATTACCTTGTTAGCATGTAAAATGAGTGCAACGTGCAATAGTTTGAACATTCTTTGGCACTGCCCTTCTTTGGAATTGGAATAGAAACTGGCTCTAGGTGAGTGATCACACCATCATGGTTATCCCAGTCATTAAGACCTTTTTTGTATAGTTCTTCTGTATATTCTTGACACCTCTTCTTAATCTTTTCTGCCTCTGTTAGGACCTTACAGTTTCTGTCCTTTATAGTGCCCATTCTTGTGTGAAATATTCCCTTGATATCACTAATTTTCTTGAAGAGATCTCAGGTCCTTCCAATTCTATTGTTTTTCTCTATTTCCCTGCATTGTTCTCTTAAGAATGCTTTCCGTCTCTCCTTGCTATTCTCTGGAACTCTACATTCAGTTGGGTCTATCTTTCCCTTTTCCCCTTGCTTTTCACTTCTCTTCTTTTCTCAGCTATTTGTAAAGCCTCCTCACACAGCCACTTTGCTTTCTTCCATTTCTTTTTCTTGGGGATGGTTTTGGTCACTGCCTCCTGTACAGGTTATGTGCCTCTGTCTATAGTTCTTTAGGCACTCTGTCTACCAGATCTGATCCCTTGAATCTATTCATCACCTCCACTGTATAATCAGGGGCTTCCCTGGTGGCTCAGATGGTAAAGAATCTTTCTGCAATGCAGGAGACTGGGGTACGATCCCTAGGTCTAGAAGATCTCCTGGAGAAGGAAAAGGCAACCTTCTCCAGTATTCTTCCCTGGAGAATTCTATGGACAGTGGAGCCTGATGGGTTGTGACAATCTATGGGGTTGCAAAGAGACACAACTGAGTAACACGCTGTATAAGGGATTTTATTTAGGTCATACTTCAACAGCATAGTAAGGTTACGCTCAAAATCCTTCAAGATAGGTTTTGAGAGTACTTGATTTGAGAAATTCCAGCTGTATAAGCTGGATTTAGAAAAGGCAGAGAACCAGAGATCAAATTATCAACATTCACTGGATCATAGAGTAAGCAAGGGGATTCCAGAAAAACATCTATTTCTGCTTCATTGGCTATGCTAAAGCTTTTCTGTGCAGATCATACCAAACTGGGGAAAATTCTTAAAGAGAAGGAAATACCAGACTACCTTACCTGTCTCCTGACAAACCTGGATGCAGGTCAAGAAGCAACAGTTGGAACTGGCATGGAACAAGTGACTGCTTCTAAATTGGGAAAGGAGTTCAACAGGGCCGTCTACTGCTTACTTAACTTATATACAGAGTCAGTTCAGTCAGTCGTGTCCAACTCTTTGTGACCACATGGACTTTAGCACGCCAGGCTTCCCTATCACCAACTCCCAGAGCCTATTCAAACTCATGTCCATCATGTTGGTGATGCCATCCAACTATCTCATCCTCTGTCATCTCCTTCTACTCCTGCCTTCAATCTTTTCCAGCATCAGGGTCTTTTCCAATGAGTCAGTTCTTCGCATCAGGTAGCCAAAGTATTGGAGCTTCAGCTTTAGCATCAGTCCTTCCAATGAATATTCATGACTGATTTCCTTTAGGATGGACTGGTTGGATCTCCTTGCAGTCCAAGGGACTCTCAAGAGTCTTCTCCAACACCACAGTTCAAAAGCATCAATTCTTCAGCACTCAGCTTTCTTTATAGTCCAACACTCACATCCATCCATGACTACTGGAAAACACATAACTTTGACTAGATAGACCTTTGTTGGCAAAGTAGTGTCTCAGCTTTTTAATATGCTGTCTATGTTGGTCATAACTTTTCTTCCAAGGAGCAAGCATGTTTTAATTTCATGGCTGCAGTCAGCATCTGCAGTGATTTTGGAGCCCCAAAATAAAGTCTCTCATTGTTTCCCCATCTATTTCCGATGAAGAGATGGGACCAGATGCCATGATCTTAGTTTTCTGAATGTTGAGTTTTAAGCCAACTTTTTCACATTCCTCTTTCACTTTCATCAAGAGGCTCTTTAGTTCTTTGCTTTCTGCCAGAAAGGTGGTGTCATGTGTGTATCTAAGGTTATTGCTATTTCTCCCAGCAATCTTGATTCCAGCTTGTTCTTCATCCAGCCCTGTAATTTCGCATTATGTAATCTGCATATAGGTGAAATAAGCAGAGTGACAATATATAGCCTTGACATATGTACCTGATTTGGAACCAGTCTGTTGTTCCATGTCCAGTTCTAACTGTTGCTTCTAGATATGCATACAGATTTCTCAGGAGGCAGGTCAGGTGGTCTGGTACTCCCGTCTCTTTCAGAATTTTCCACAGTTTGTTGTGATCCACACAGTCAAAGGCTTTGGCATAGTCAATAAAGCAGAAATAGATGTTTTTCTGGAACTCTCTCGCTTTTTCAATGATCCAGTGGATGTTGGCAATTTGATCTCTCGTTCCTCTGCCTTTTCTAAATCCACCTTGAACACCTGGAAGTTAACAGTTCACATACTGTTAAAGCCTGACTTGGAGAATTTTGAGCTTTACTTTGCTAGTGTGTGAGATGAGTGTGATGGTATGGTAGTTTGAACATTCTTTGGCATTGCCTTTCTTTGGGATTGGAATGAAAACTGACCTTTTGCAGTCCTATGGCCACTGCTGAGTTTTCCAGATTTGCTGACATATTGAGTGCAGCACTTTCACAGCATCATTTTTTAGGATTTGAAATAGCTCAACTGGAATTCCATCACCTCCACTAGCTTTGTTCATAGTGATGCTTCCTAAGGCCCACTTGACTTCGCATTCCAGGATGTCTGGTTCTAGGTGAGTGATCACACCATTGTGGTTATCTGGGTCATTATGATCTTTTTTGTATAGTTCTTCTGTGTATTCTTTCCACTTCTTAATATCTTCTGCTTCTGTTAGGTCCATACCAATTCTGTCCTTTATTGTGCTCATCTTTGCATGAAATGTTCCCTTGGTATCTCTAATTTTCTTGAAGAAATCTCTAGTCTTTTTTCATTCTATTGTTTTCCTCTATTTCTTTTCATTGACATCATATGAAATGACAGGCTGGATGAATCAGAAGCTGGAATCAAGATTGCTGGGAAAAATATCAACAACTTCATGTATGCAGATGTTACTGCCCTAATGGCAGAAAGTGAAGAGAAACTATAGCGCCTCTTGATAAGAGTGAAATAGGAGAGTGAAAAAGTTGACTGAAAACTCAACATTCAAAAAACTAAGATCATGGCATCTGGTCCCATCATTTCATGGTAAATAGAAGGGTAAAAAGTGAAAACAGTGACTTTAAAATAAAAAGATTTTATTTTCTTGGGCTCCAAAATCACTGCAGATGGCAGCTGCAGCCATGAAATTAAAAGACACTTGCTCCTTGGAAGGAAAACTTTGACCAACCTAGACAGTGTATTAAAAAGCAGAGACATCACCGTGCCAGCAAATGTCCATATAGTCAAAACTATAATTTTTCCAGTATTCATGTAAGGGTGTGAGAGTTGAACAGTGAAGAAGGCTGAGCACCAAAGTAGTGATGCTTTTGAACTGTGGTGCTGGAGAAGACTCTTGAGAGTCCCTTGGACAGCAAGGAGATCAAACCAGTCAATCCTAAAGGAGTTCAACCCTGAATATTTTTTGGAAGGACAGATGCTGAAGCTCCAAACTGGACCTGATGAGAAGAACTGACTCACTGGAAAAGACCCTGATGATGGGAAAGATTGAGGACAAGCAGAGAAGGGGGAGGCATAGTTGTGAGGTGGCTAGATAGCATCACCGACTCAATGGACATGAATCTGAGCCAACTCCAGGAGAAAGTGAAGAGCAGAGGAGCCTGGCATTCTACAGTCCATGGTATCACACAGAGCATCGGACATGGCTTAGAGTCAAACAGCAGCCTTTGCCTTAGCTATGAGAATAACCACCTAACTCATATTCATATGCTTGTTGCCCTTCAATTCATCCTCTTTAGTTACCACTGCCACATTCTTCCTAAAGTATAACTTTATACTGATGTCATGCACTGCTTGAAAACTTAATAAATAATGATAGTAAGGTAGTTCAGCCATGTCCTACTTTTTGTGACTCTATAGACTGTAGCCCACCAGGCTCTTCTGTCCATGGGATTTTCCAGGGACGAATACTGGAGTGGGTTGGCATTTCCTGCTCCAGACCATCTTCCACACCCAGGAATCAAACCCACATCTCTTAAATCTCCTGCATTGGCAGGTGGGTTCTTTACCACTAGCACCACCTGGGCCCGCTAATGAGTTCAGAATATTGTTTTTACTCCTTATTCTAGATATGCATGGTCTTTTGCAGTTTGGTCCAAGCAATACCTTTCCTACCTGATTCCTTACCATCCCCCTTAATGTACCCTATCTAGTGACATCCTAATGGATAGAATTAAATAGGGTGAGTTCAAGAGTGCAGACGGTGAAGCCTGACTGCCTGGCTATGAATCCTGATTTCTCCAGCTTCTCCCTGTGTTATTGTGGACAAGTTACTTGAACTCTCTTTATCTCAGTTTCCTTATCTGTAAAACAGAGAGAATTACAGCTCCGATGGCATAGTGTTGTCATGATAATAAAATGGATTGATGTGTGTAAAGTGTTTAGAACAGAGCTCAACACATATTAAGCACTTGGTAATGTGTGATTTTTTTTTCCTTTATGTTTTGTTCACGTTGTTGCCTCTACTTGGAAGCCCACTCCCCTCTCCTTCATCTCATGGTTTTATGTCCATGTTCAAATTCTACCTGTCCTTCAAACTCTAGCTTAATCATCTTTCCATTGATCTGGCTACAGTCTATACTCTTAACCACTACGCTGAATTGCTTCTGCCACAATAGCATAGAAATTAATCTCATGATAAAAATCACTTTGTTTTCAGATGAAATATAACCAGAGATATACAGAAATGTACGGTTTGTGGAATGATTCCAGTAGCAGTGTTCATAATATTTCCGGCAATGCTGAATGGAAGAGTGTCAAATTAAAAAGTCACATTGTAGTCTCTGAGCACCAATCTTAATAATTAAAAGAATCAAGTTGTCCTTGTGCTTCAAGATTATGGAGTTGTTCAGAAGACCTTGCAGTAAAGTGCCATCAGCATTCTTTATTTTGTGGTCACCGAGACATTTAAAGGTACCTTTCTTTAACCTTGAGAATTATGGCCCATTCCTCAAACACTCAGCTTTCTGGTGAGCAGTTAATGAAGTGGAACATTTTTGATTCATTGAGAGACAGTTTGAGAATGAATTTTCAAGCTTCAGTTTCAAGGAATATTGGAACCCTTTTTTAAACAGGCTTCCAATTGGAGAAAACAGAGAGTCTGTAGTGAGATTTAGCAGAAGGGATTGGCTTTTCTTTTTTTTTTTAGGGAATTATACACTGCCTCTCATGACTTGGGGACTCCAGGATACTAGGCTCCAATGAAAAGCAAAGTATTTGTCAAGAGAAAAGATGTATGAAGAGTCCTAACCTAGTTTCTTGACTGAAGAAACAGAAGTCAGCTGAGCTAATAAGCAAATATTAATTTATTAGAAAAATTGACAGAATCAACACCTTTGGACTGAATTGGAATAAAAAAAAAAACATGAGCTCCTTAGAAGCCACAAGTATGAATTTGTCTTGTAGTAAAAACTATCCCATTGACTTGCAGCACAGTGATTTTTAACCGTTTCTTTCAGTCTTGTACTACTGGATCAAATGTCATCTCTTGCAAGCAAGCAGTCCTTTGTACCAAGCCTAAATTATGTGCTGACTCCCCATCTCTCTTCACAAAGAGAGACAGAGGATCTGGCCTTTGGCAGTCACCTAGATTACTATAGTCCTCTCTTCCATGGAAGTATAACAGTAGGGCTGGAGTAATCCCCCATGGATGATCACAGTTGGTACGAGGAAGAGAGAAGCATGGGTGTAGGACAGGCACAAAATGACAAATGTTCACTTCAAACCATGGGGAACAGGGGGCTTTAAAAGTAGCCCAACCAATATGTAACAAACCCCTTATAGACTCAAACCTGGTCCTTGTTCAAAACTAAAATTTACCTAAAAAGCCATGCTATTAAAAATTTTTGAAAAGTGTACCTATATTTATTTTTATCTACAAGCATGACCAATCTATAAAAATGCATCTTAACTGAAAAGCAGAGTGCAAAATTAAATTGACTCGACAATCAGCTGCAGTTTTTCTCCATTAATTTTTCCAAAGTGGTTCTTTTAATTATCAGCAGTTTTTAACTTGTATTTTTTTTTTTCTTTTGTAATTTTCAAAGTATAGGATTGCCTTGAAATACTAGCAGGAAAAAAAAATCTATTTGCTCTCCCTCTGGAAGCATTTATTTTCTTCCTTGTGTATATATAAAGTTTTATTTTATTTTTTTTTTGATCCAACTCTATTCTTCTTTGAAAAAAAAGAGAAAATGTGTTAACTTCCATCTCTTCTACTCACATGTTGCTAAAGTACCATTTAAAAATAGATTGTCAGATGGAAGTAAATAAAAATAATTGAAATAAAATTGTGAGAGTGGATTAGGAGTAGAATTGACAGAAGGGCATTTAGACAGCTTACCCATAGATAGTGGGGCCATTAGCAAATAAATTAAGGATTCTCTGGCTTGCTACAGGGTCTTTGACGTTCTCAAACTTTTTAAAGCATTCTTTTGTCTAAATTCCATTCCATCAAACCCAACTGAGCTATTGCAGATATTTATCTGTTAGTTTTAATATTTCCTGTGAGATCAGCAAGATACAGAGTGCTATGGAGAAGAGGGATTTAAATTATGCCCTAAGACTTTATTTTTTTAATCATGAAATAGACCTATGCAAAATTACCAGATATTTAATGCAACAGAATATTATGTTACAGCTTGGGGCTTCCCTGGTGGCTCAGAGGTTAAAGCATCTGCCTGCAATGTGGGAGACCTGGGTTCGACCCCTGGGTCGGGAAGATTCCCCTAGAGAAGGAAATGGCAACCCACTCCAGTATTCTTGCCTGGAGAATCTCATGGACGTAGGAGCCTGGTGGGCTACAGTCCACGGGGTCGCAAAGAGTCGGACATGACTGAGCGACTTCACTTATCACTTAAGTGGTCTGAGGTAATCAGAAAAGCTCCTGGAGGAGGGTGGACTGAATTGTATTCTGAAGCATGGGTGAGATTTGATAGCTGGAGAGAGATGAGAAGGGAAATGCCCTGAGCAAAGGTAAAGATACTGACTCAGGAAATTTACCCAGGCCTTTTCTTCCACAAATATGAAAATGCATGAGGCTTGGCGTTTAAAATGTTTTCATTGTAGGCATGTGATTTCTAAACCTAGCAAACAATGCAGTGTAGATGATCCTTCAAAACAAGTAGGCCATTCCATCTATAACTTTTTAACTTTACGGTTTGCTTTTTAAGATAAACTACAGGGTTTTTGTTGTTGTTGTCGTTTGTTTGTTTAACTTACTGTTCAGGATAAAATTATAAGAATAATTCCAGTGACATATGTTTCTTAAATTCTGTAAAGCTCTATATATTTTGTTGTGCCCAGCTGTTTGATACTGTCCCTACCCCTACCTTTCCTTTGATACAAAAGGAAAACAATAAGAAAGTGGTAATAAATGAAATTCTAGCTCATTTCTTCAGCTACTTTGGAAAAATCATGAGAAAGTTGAAGAGGGTTCTGGTGTGTCTCAGCCCTAGTGAGGTAAACACGCAAGTTATGACTATGCCCCTTTTTTGACCTATTCTTGAAAATTATGATGTAACTAGTGACAGAGGATATCATTGTTCTGAAAATGTTCACCTTATTTATCTGATTTAATAATTTTAAAGAAAATTCTCTTTTGTCTATTTGTTACATCTACTTTTTGTGACCCCACAGACTGTAGCCAACCAGGCTGTTTTGGCCATGGAATTCTCCAGGCAAGAATACTGGAGTGGGTTGCCATTTCCTTCTCCAAGGGATCTTCCTGACCCAGGGTTAGAACCCAGGTCTCCTGCATTGAAGGCAAATTCTTTACTGTCTGAGCCATCGGGGAAGCCCAAAACTGTTCAAGGTTAAGGGAAAAGGCAGATTTAGTTTTCCAGTGTAAAGTTTGGAGAAATTAGATGGTAGATATGTAAGTCAATGACCTTGATGAGCAAGAATCAGACTACCTTAAACTTTTAAGTGGAATTTCACATACTGCATAATTAGGATAAAGGCTGAAAAAGTAAATATTGTTTTCTTTAACCAGTCAGTGGCCTGGAAAAGGGGATGGTGGGATGGGTTAATAATTCTGATACTCCTATACTTGTATATTAGAATTGAACTGTAAAGTAAAAGGATGGCCAATGATGGGAGCCATATTTCTCACAGTTCAGTGTGAGAGTTTACAGATAAACAAGGAGAACAGACTAGTATTATCTATATGGTAGTAGATGAGTTGGAGACATCAGGAAGAAGTTAAGTTTAGATTAATACAGATACAGACAGGTACATACAGAAATATTTATAGATATGTATGCATTCACAGGTTCATGTACACATGTATATTCCCTTACTCTTTCACCTGAGAGAACCTAGAGTTAACTAACAAAACTCCAGTAGAAAGAAGCATACCTAGCACCCAGAATCTGGTTTATAATACTGTTCTCTAAGAGAGGTAACCAGGGCTCTTTGGAGAAATGGCTAATTATAGGAGTGGGCAGAAAATCCTCAAAATGAGCTTGGGGTATCTTGATCAGAAAGTAAGGACCTATTAAAAAAAAAAAAGAAAAGGATGAGGATGTACTGAAGCAAAACAGGAGCCAATGGAAAGAGCTGAAAATGGCCAAAGCTACAATACTTTGAGCAACAAAATAAAATGATATTGGATTATAACCCAAAGTATAAAATACCTATGAATGCATTCTGACATAAACAAGTAATTAAATAAGTAATGAGGGAGAAGAGACAAATCTCTGTGCAGACAAATTCCAAATAATTTATATAGACACTCTACCCTCAAAGAGATAAAGCATAATTCTCTACTGTTTAAAGTTTGTGCCAAGTATAGTAACTTTCTTCCAAAGAATACATTGTGAAAATTTATAATGGAGAAACTGGCAAACTTTTACCTCACTGGCATGGTCAAGGTTCACGACAACAGTACCTTGGATAGAATAGACCCTTGGTATGATGGGATTAAAGGACTCTTTGCCTCTGTGATCTTCCTCCTCTGTAACTTTAGCTTAATCACAAAAAAACAAAATGCCAGAAAAAATTTCACTGGAGAAGCATTCTACAAAATAAGTGACCAGTACTCCCCAAATTGTCGAGGTCATTAAAAATAAGAAAAATATGAGAAGTTAGCACAATCAAGAATTGTCTAAATAGACATCATGACTAAATGTAAAGTGATAACCTGATGAGATTCTGGAACTAAAAATGGGACGTGAGGTTAAAAGGAAAGGAAATGTGAATAAAGTACAGACATTATTTCATATAATGTGTCAATATTGGTTCATTAACTATAATAAATAAAGTATTTAATGTAGGATGTTAATAATAGGGGAAACTGGGCTTTCCCAGTGGCGTGTATGGAAGCTCTCTGTACTATTTTTGTACTTTTCCTCCCCAAAATTAAGTTCATTATTAAAATGATTTGAAAGGAAAGAGTAGGGAACTTATTTAAAGATTTTTAAGAACTCAAGGGATGTATCAACCAAGTGTACTATATGAACCATTTATAGGAGAAATATTGCCATTTGGAATGTGTAATTATATTATCTATTTACATTGAAAATATGTCATTTGAAATTTTCCTCAGGTTGCTGAGTATATTTAACGTCAAGTGAATATATTTTAACTAGTTTCTGGAAGCCGGCAAAGGTTTTCTATAAAAGACCAGATACTACATACTGTAGGCTTTGCAGGCGAGATGGTAGTGTTGCATATGTTAAACTGTCTTATAAAGAGAAAGTGGTCTTAGACAATACCTAAACAAATGGGCATGGCTGTGTTTCAATAAAACTTTATTTATAAAAATAGAAGACTGTATTTGGCATGAAGGCTATAGTTTGTTGATCGTTGATTTACTGTAATTTGAGTGTTAGTATAAAATGAGGTTCAGATTATATTGGTGATTTTCCAACTCTGTTTTGCAGAATCTAAAAAATTCACAAATAGCTTAAGGACAGAATTATAGCTGAAGCAAGGTAGAGGCAAAATGAGCAGAACTTAAAATATCCCAGTATTACTTCTAGCTGAGAAGTCTGCTTTTGACATTTTTATATAAGGAATTTCTGGGTAAAGTTTTGTTTGGAGGGCAATGTTAGATAATGGCTATGAGAACTGACTCTAGATTCAGACTGTGGTTTCAAATTCTAGTTCCACCATTCCTTACTATCTTTATGACCTGGGACTTGTCCCTCAGTTTCTTCATCTATAAAATTGGAATAATAGTACATCTGCATGTACATCAAATTATAGTGAATATAAGTATAAAAAGTACTATGGGGATAATAATAATATCTGAATATATGTCAGTTTGTAATTAAAAATAAATGAGAAAATATATATTGAGTACTTATAGTAACTGGTACAGAATATTTGCTTATATTCACTGCATTCATAAATATCATCACTGATATCAGCATCATTTGGTTAAAAAAAAAAGCATGGAAATGACTAGACCTTAGGGTCTCATTCAGTTTAATTGGCCTAGTTTTTTGGAAATTAGTACATTTTAAACATTCCTCTATTGTAGGATATTTTTTTTTTAAGGGACTAGGGAAAAACAGCAATCATTGGCTGAAATAAGTCATATGTTTCTCAGCTGCAGTTTCTAAGAATTGGACCAAAAAAAAGCCTGATTCTTAAGACAGCCCCAAGCTGACCCAAATCTTGATAAATCTGAGCAGAAAATTAAATGAAAAATTACTCAGAGATCCTTATACTCTGCTATAACAAGAATTAAGTGACAGGAGCACCATTGGACAGAGTGAAAGATGATATTCTTATAGTTTCTGGGAAAACAACTTCTGCCCCATTGGCTTCTGCCTCACCTGATATATATCCCCAAAAGGGTTGGATAGGGGGAGGATAAAAAGAAAAAAAAATGTGTTTTTGCATGAATGATATAAATAAAACAAATATTTAGATTAAATATAATGAAAATTAATGAACATAATTAGCTCACAGAGCTAGTGATGATGGAGCCAGGGTTTTCATCTGTCCTCATATACTACATCCTACTGATGTGTCTTCCCATATCTCCTCCACACACACCAGTATTTCTCTCTTCCTCCCATCTTTTAAAATTATCTTGAGTTGAAATAAGACAAGCAACTAATCAGAGCAGATTCAGGAGACAGAATCAGAAATTCTCCCTGTTCTTGATAGCCCCTGTCTTATTCTCACCATTTTGCATCTTGAAAATTCATAATGACCCTCCACAATGCTATAAATGAAAGGAAGAACCCTTTGTGTTTTTCCATGTTCTACACACAGGACATAGATTTCATAACTTTAAAAAAAGATGAGAATGATCTTTTCTAACATAAACTGGAAATGTATACTTGTTCTTCCATCAGCTGCCAGGTCGCCCAGGTGCTTCATCTGCTAGAAGCAAGATTTGACTTCCCTCAATTAGAAAACATCTCAAGCATCTAGACAAATGAGACTGAACTACACTGGAAGGGATTAGTGCCTGGGGAACTCATCCATCATGTTTTCTTATTTATGCATTAAGCATTCAAATCTATCAGAGAAAAACTGTTGGTACAAATGGCTGTCTCAAAGCCCACAGACCAAAGCTTTTGAATTCCTCAGTTTAAATCTTATTTTGATTTTCCTTTTGGTGTTTTGTATTTGCTGCATGTGGGCTCTCTGTTGCCTTTGAGTGTGACTTTTGTAGAAAAACCATAATGTGTGTTTCCTACAAAGGCTTTCTCACTTACTGTCCTGTGATAGTTGAGATGTGTTTGTGTGTTGCTTTTTATCTTTGTTGTAGTCTTTCATCTTGGAAAATAGAGTAGTGATGACAGGAGGGGATATTTGCATGCCCCTTTTCCTTGATATCTCCTTGTCTTTTTCAGTTCAGATCAGTTCAGTCGCTCAGTCGTGTCCGACTCTCTGCGACCCCATGAACCACAGCACATCAGGCCTCCCTGTCCGTCACCAACTCCCGGAGTTCACTCAAACTTATGTCCACAGAGTCGGTGATGCCATCCATCTATCTCATTCTCTGTCATCCCCGTCTCCTCCCACCCCTAACCTTTTCTAGCATCAGAGTCTTTTCCAGTGAGTCAACTCGTTGCATGAGGTGGCCAAAGTATTGGAGTTTCAGCTTTAGCATCAGTCCTTCCAATGAACACCCAGGATTGATCTCCTTTAGAATGGACTGGTTGGATCTGCTTGCAGTCCAAGCGACTCTCAAGAGTCTTCTCCAACACCACAGTATTTTTACATATGTGAATATACTCAGGTTCTTTTGAAGTCTTACCCCAAACAAGTTTAAGTTATGTTGATGGCTTATTACAAGGCACAGATGGCTGAAATGCACACTATTTCTTGCTGTGGCAAAGGATGTGATCTACTTAACAAGAGCTTTTCCTTCTCTATATGTCCTGTACTCCAAGAACACATTTATAATAAACCAAATTTTCTACGTATAATATTATTTTACAAAACTATGTTCCTGCTTTAATTGTTTAATTTTATATTTTCTTATTAGGAAAACTTATAAAAGATTAAGAATAGAGAATCAGTTTTGAAGATATATGTTAGAGTTATCTGTTCTTGTCTGGGGGATGTTCCTGTGGTGAATGACTAAGTTGGTGATTGAGTACAGAATTTTTTTATATTGTGCCACATATGAGTAGCACAATATTTGGATGTAGTAGGAACTTAATGTGGAGAAGGTGATGGCACCCCACTCCAGTACTCTTGCCTGGAAAATCCTATGGGTGGAGGAGCCTGGTAGGCTTCAGTCCATGGGGTCGCAAAAAGTTGGATACAACTGAGCAACTTCACTTTCACTTTTCACTTTCATGCATTGGAGAAGGAAATGGTAACCCACTCCAGTGTTCTTGCCTGGAGAATCCCAGGATCGGGGGAGCCTGGTGGGCTGCTGTCTGTGGGGTCACACAGAGTCGGACACGACTGAAGCAACTTGGCAGCAGCGGCAGCAGGAACTTAATGAGTTGATGATGGAAACCAGTGTACCAGTATATTCATATGTAGGAAATTCAGTCCTGTCGGTCAATAACTTATTGAATTCTTGTTATATTACAGGCTTCTGCTAGGTGCTTTTATTATCACTAAATTTAACTTTTGTTGTTCTTATTTTACTTTAACAAGTATTTATCAAATACTTATTAAATATCAAGCATTATGCTGGGAACTTTCTATGCAGTGATTTATATACTCTTCACAAAAACCTTATAAGGTAGTTTTATTTTTGTGCTCAGTTTACAGATGGGGAAATGGATGTTTTAAAAGCAATTAAGCAAGCACTCATCCTATGTCAAATAGTTTGCAGGTAGGAGAGTTAGGATTTGAATAAAAGTCATAAGATATTAAGGTAGTAAAGTTCTTTTTTTTAAGTATTTTATTTTATATTGAAGTATAGTTGATGAATAGTGCTGTGATAGTTTCAGGTGAAAAGTGAAGGGACTTAGCCATACATATACATGTATCCATTCTCCTCCAAACTACTCTCCCATCCAGGCTTCCATATAACATTGAGTAGGGTTTCCAGGTAGTAAAGTTCTTAACTACAAAATACCTCTTCACCCAGGGCGGATTCATGTCAATGTATGGCAAAACCAACCAATATAATATTGTAAAATAATTAGCCTCCAATAAAAAATAAAAAAAAAAAACTATCTCATAAAAAAAAATAAAATAAAATTCAAAAGTAAAAAAAAAATACCTCTTCAGATCCTAATATATGCAAACTATGACACTTTCTTAAGCCTGTATCTTTAGAAAAAGAACACTAATATGAGAGAAAAAACCGATTTAAAAATTCAAGTTGTGGATGTCAAATGTAACAGACAGTGGAGCCTGACAAAATAAATGGATAATAGGATCCTTGGAATATACAGTGACACAAAAAGTGATTCTCTGATGCAGAAAAAAATGACGAGCTTGAGGCTACCAGCTAAAGCATTATGGCTTTTCTTTGAATATTCATTTGAGATGATGCTGAGAATATCCTGGAGAACAAAACCATCTCAGAGCTTATGTTCCAGTGGGAGATTTGTTTGTCACTTTATGCTATTGCTGTTGAGCAGGCTATGTGAGCAATAACCATTGCATGGTCTGTGGCTTCCCAAAATGTGGTAAGGGAAGATAGCACAGCCTGAGGAACCAGAGGGCCAGAGCCAGTGAGTGCTGGCAGAGTGTGACTTGGCACATGGGAAAAGATGATGGTGTGTCTGGGACTGGGCAGAGAGGAGACTCCATCCAGTCACAGGGAGCCAAGAGTTCAGAAGCGGGAGCAGGTATCCTCCATCTTGCATGCACTCAGACCAGTGCTTCAAACAGGGGGCAATGGGTTTTCCAGAATAAGACCACCAGGAAATCCTTCGTTATCTATTAATATTATGCCACTTGTCCATTTTGCATTCAGTTTGGCCATTTTCTTGTTTTCTGTTTAAGTTCACAGTAAAACATAGTGTAAAAGTGCTTGTTTTATAAGCATGCTTGTCATATAATTTTTATAAGCATGCTTGTCATATAGTTAGATTTGAAGACTGTGGATGAAATGCAGTGAAGGATAAGCATAGAGAAACCCTTATGTGACAATATCCCCTTAAAAACCCACACACACAAAAATGACAGTTCACATAGATGTACTGCAGGAGTGATCATTGTGATCTGAAATAGTCAGATGTGTTTTAGGGATGAGTCTTGAGGTTGCCTTCAGAGGATAAGTAGGGTTTCTCTAGGCCAGGAGGAGTTGAGCCATCTGGCTGGGAGACCAGTGTGAACAAATACCCAAGGAGATTAATAATTTACCACAAATAATTGTTGTCAGGCAGAATAAAGGGTTATGACGATGTGATGACTAAAATGGGATGACTCAGGCAGTGGGAAATATGAGGCTGACAGGCAGTGAAAATTTAGGGATATGGGAATAGTTTGCTCTCTCTGCAGAGTATCAGGAGTTGAAGCCTTAGCAGTAAATTACCTCATATGTGGTCAACAAGGCTGATTCAGGTTTATGAAGCTTGAAGCCTGTGCAATTTGGAGTATCATGTTTAAGGAACAGAACACACAATTACAAATGCAAACCTGCTAGAAAGCTACATAGGCTTTGGAAGGAGCCAATTAAGTGAGAGACCCTGAATCCTAGGTTTCATTCATTTCTGGAGTACTGGCCTTTGATTAGAACAGTTTGGACCAATAGCAATAAAATATGAGCCATATATGCAATTTTGAATGTTTTAATATGCATATAGAAAAAGGTAAAAATAAACATGAATTTTTAAATATTTTACATAATCCAGCATATCTGAACTATTATCAATTCAACATGTAGAGATATTTTGCATTTTTTTTTCATACCAGGATCTTTGAATTCTGATGAGTATTTCACAAAATATTAGTTAGGACTAGTCACATTCTACGTGTTCGATAGCTTCACGTATCTGCTGCTGCTGCTAAGTCACTTCACTTGTGTCCGACTCTGTGTGACCCCATAGATGGAAGCCCACCAGGCTCCCCCATCCCTGGGATTCTCCAGGCAAGAACACTGGAGTGGGTTGCCGTTTCCTTCTCCAATGCATGAAAGTGAAAAGTGAAAGTGAAGTCGCTCAGTCGTGTCCAACTCTTAGCAACCCCATGGACCGCAGCCCACCAGGCTCCTCCATCCATGGGATTTTCCGAGCAAGAGTACTGGAGTGGGGTGCCATTGCCTTCTCCTTCACGTATCTAGTAGTTGTCAAATTAATGAGCACACGATAAAGTCTTGCTATCCAGTGTGTGATCTTTATGTGTGTCAGCATCATCATCATCATCATCATCACCTGAGACTGGTTGGACTGCAACAGTCTAGACCTCACTCCAGACCTACTGGATCAGAATATGCATTTTCAATAAGGTCCCCAGATAATTCATGTATCCATGAATGTTTGAAATGTCCTGTTCTGGGGAACTTATTCAGTTCAGTCTCTCAGTTGTGTCCGACTCTTTGCGACCCCATGGATTGCAGCATGCCAGGCTTCCCTGTCCATCACCAACTCGCACAGCTTACTCAAACTCATGTCCATTGAGTCAGTGATGCCATAATAAGTTGGGCAACTTATTAGTTAATTGGGAATTTATAAATTTTCAGAGACTTACAGAGTTTGAAAAACAGTTGCAGAAAGACCTAAAAGTTCTCAAAAATGTGCCCAAAACATCGGTAATGGAGGAGGTTTCTGGGATCAAGAGGACAACGGTTACAAGTACATACATATAATGTAATATTACTCATCTGTAAAAAGAATAAAATAATTATATTTGCAGCAACATGGATGGACCTAGAGATTATCATACTAAGTGAAGATTATCATACTAAGTCAAAGAGAAATATCATATATCACTTACATATGAAATCTTAAAAATAAAAAGATAAAAATGAACTAATTTACAAAAACAAAGAGAAGCAGGTAGGAGGGATACATTTACAAAAACAGAAAAAAATAGGTGGGAAGGATATATTAGGCATTTGGTATTAACATATATATACTACTATATATAACATAATTAATCAACAAGGATCTACTATATAACTCAGAAAACTCTGCTCAATATTCTGTATTCCCTACATGGGAAAAGAAACTTAAAGAAGAATGGATATATGTGTATGTGTAACTGAATCACTTTGCTGTACACCTGAAATGCAACATTGTAAATCAACTGTATTTCCATATAAAATAAAAACTAATTTAAAAATGATAATGCATCATGAAGTGGGTTTAGATTAGTTTTGGCAGCAAAAAGACAGCACAGACATGCAGGTTATCATGGTGCATTCAAAAAACTAAATGTTAACCAAGCAGTAGTTGCAGGAATTTTTTCAGGGTAAATCTGAGGCTCTTATGGTACATGTCTCCCCCTCGTTCATGCAAGCTTGGTCCTGTCCGACTCTTTGCCATCCACTGGACTGTAGGTCACCAGGCTCCTCTGTCCATGGGATTTTTCAGTCAAGAGCACTGGAGTGGGTTGCCCTTTCCTCCTCCAAAATGTTTCCCTCTCATCGTTATTTTATCCTTGATACTCCAGTTGGAATAGTGCTAACTCTGATCATGTAGCAACTTCAGAATACATTTGGAATAGTTCTGAAGCTTTATTATTGAAAAATTTTGTAATGTAGCTTCACAGCTAGAAATGAAAAATGATCCTTCTTAAGCTACTTGATTGAACACCTTTGTGCCAGTTAGTGATGCATGCTATGGCTGACAGTGGCTGGAAAGAGAGGGATGCCATTTTTGAAATGCTTCATAACTTCTGAGATTTCAGGGTATTTGTTTAATTATAGGAACATCTCTCATTGCTGTTGCAAGTGTTATTTACTCCCTTTTGCTGTTGATTTAGTCCTTTTTTAAAAATTTAGATGCAAGAAAATATGAATGTTTTTAATTAGAATATCAACATCTTAAGATTCAAATGACTTTATTTTATTCTGTGAGCAAAGATATTGTTATTGTTATTGCTATTAGAATGGATTTTCTAAAAAGTGTTTGGTTGATTTAGTGAACTAAGTGCTTCCATGTATAAAGAAAAACCCAGATATATGGGGCCAGGTATTCAACTTTGTATTTTCCATAATCTGGTCAGTGTCTGGAACATAATTAGCACTCGTAAATAATGCAAAGATGGATGGCAAGATGAATGGATGGATGGTAATGCAACAATTTTTTCCCCTACTTATATGTGTATATGTGTGCTGTGTGTGCCAAGTTGCTTCAGTCATGTCTGACTCTTTGAGACGCTATGGACTGTAGCCTGCCAGACTCCTCTGTCCATGGGATTCTCCAGGAAAGAATACTGAAGTGGGTTGCCATACCCTCTTGCTGGGGATCTTCCTGACCCAGGAATTGAACCCAAGTCTCTCCTACATTTGCAAACAGGTTCTTTACTACTAGCACCACCTGGGAAGTCTATATATGTATATATAGTTGATCTGAAAACCATTACTTTTGGTATGTTTCATTATCTTGATTAAATTAACCAGTTAATGTAGTGAAACTCTATTTTACATGTATACTTAAACACTGGTGTTGACCTTTTAATACTGATTGTTCTACTGCTGCTGCTGCTAAGTCGCTTCAGTTGAGTCTGACTCTGTGCGACCCCATAGACAGTAGCCTGCCAGGCTCCCCCATCCCTGGGATTCTCCAGGCAAGAACACTGGAGTGGGTTGCCATTTCCTTCTCCAATGCATGAAAGTGAAAAGTGAAAGTGAAGTCGCTCTAGTTAAGTGTTTACTTATACAGGTGAGAGCATAAAAGGGTCTTCACTGATTGCTCAGATGGTAAAGAATCCACTTGCCAATGCAAAGAGACTCAGATTTGATCCCTGGGTCAGGTAGTTACCCCAGAGAAGGGAATGGCTACCCACTCTAGTATTCTTGCCTGGAGAATTCCATGGACAGAGAAGCCTGACAGGCTATACAGTCCATGGGGTCATAAAGAACTGGACATGCCTGAGCAACTAAGCACACACGCTAACACACAAATGTGGAGTATGACTCAATCTTTTGGTGGTTTAAGATGCTAATTAGTAAATACAAATGGAATATACACTGTGTGTCAGTTATTGTGCTAGACCTTGGGGACATATAGTTGGGAAAGAGCACTTCTCAGCTTACTTTATTTGTGTACAAGTATTATGTTATATAGTCAGGTTATAAAAAATGCAACTGATGAATAAGTAAAAAACAAGCAAATAGAGAAGGCCATAAAATCTTACTGGGAGATCAAGGAAAACTTAAGAAATAGGAATATTCTAATTTAATATTTTAATGTTTTAATTGATGGAAGGTGAACAGGGGAAGGAAAATTCCAGACAAAAGTGAGCAGAAAGTTCAAAGGTAGACACAGGATTCTTTGAGGCTTGCTAATAACAGGGACAGTAAGTATGGAGGTCTAGAAACTGAGGTGCCATCTTTCAAAATGGATTTTGGCTCAAAAAGTTTTCTAAACTGGAATCTTGTTTCAAAAATGGGTTGGGAATTAGAACAAGGCAGACTGACTTACATTTTAACTCTGTGTGTACTTAAACTTTCTGAACATCAACTCTGATTTTTTAAAATGAAGTAATGCCTATTTAATGGAATAATGAAGAGGGTTAAGTAAAATGTTATCTTCTTTTGCAGTGATTTGAACAGATATTTAAAAAGGCAAATATGGATTCCTTTACTTTACAAAAGTCTATCACTCCTGTCTTCTGACCTGTTGACTTTTGAAAGTTGCCCGTAGTTGGGATTAGAAGATTGGTGTGCTACAGATCTCACAATGTGTGAGATTGCATCCACAAATGTTCTGTTAGATTCGTCAAAAAGCCCGTTCATTTTTTCCGTAACATCTTACCACCTGAACAAAACTTTTGGCCAAACTATGGACATGAGTTTGAGTGAGCTCTGGGAGTTGGTGATGGACAGGGAGGCCTGGCGTGCTGTGATTCATGGGGTCGCGGAGAGTCGGACACGACTGAGCGACTGAACTGAACTGAATGCTCTGCAAACCAGTTGCCACTTCTGACTTTGATCTTTTCCTTTTCATTATTACCTAAAAAAGAAAATCCTATGAAACTCACATTTGTAACAACCTCAGTCATTATTTGGATACAAATAATGTAACGATGGAGAAGGCAATGGCAAGCCACTCCAGTACTATTGCCTAGAAAATCCCATGGATGGAGCAGCCTGGTAGGCTGCAGTCCGTGGGGTCGCTAAGGGTCGCACATGACTGAGCGACTTCACTTTCACTTTTCACTTTCACACATTGGAGAAGGAAATGGCAACCCACTCCAGTGTTCTTGCCTGGAGAATCCCAGGGACGGGGGAGCCTGGTGGGCTTCCGTCTATGGGGTCACATAGAGTTGGACACGACTGAAGTGACTTAGCAGCAATGTAACGATATTGATGGGTTGAGCAACTAAAAATATAAATGACAGAAAAATCTTAAGCAAGTCTTGTAAATTTTAAAGCATTAATTTTTAACAGATAAAAATTAAATTAATAAGATATTTTATTCACCACATGAAATGCTTTATTCGGCCATGAAGTTATTTTATACTGCCTTGCCCAGTATAATTACTATTAAAATTTTTAAAGATCTATGTTGTACTGAATTGCCATCTTACTAATCATATCTTTTTTCTTGCTTAATCATATAATCTTTATGTAAAGACATTATGATTAATAAACCATTATTCAACCATAAAAGAAATTTTAAGGCACCCATATTGTGTTTTTTTTTTTTTTTTGTAAGCCAAGATTATCTTCTGTACCTAACCATAGATTTTTAGTCAAAAATTTATGGCTATGTGTTATGAAGAGAAACGAGATCAGCAAGTGAATATTGTGTTTCTTGGAGTATCATTTCAACAGTTTTTCTTTCTTTCTACTCATCTTTTCCTCTGTTTCATTCTCTCTCCATTCCTTCCTTTCTAAATATGTGTGTGTGTGTGTGTCAATGCTTGCTCTTAAAAAGATATTATATTAATTTCTAGTCTAAGGGGAATAGTAAAAAGGATAAGATGTATTGTCCTTGACATCAGGGAGCTTCTATTTTGGTTCAGTTCAGTTCGGTCACTCAGTTGTGTCCGACTCTTTGCGACCCCATGAATCACAGCACGCCAGGCCTCCCTGTCCATCACCAACTCCCGGAGTTCACTCAAACTCACCTCCATCGAGTCGTTGATGCCATCCAGCCATCTCATTCTCTGTCGTCCCCTTCTCCTCCTGCCCCCAGTCCCTCCCAGCATCAGAGTCTTTTCCAATGAGTCAACTCTTCACGTGAGGTGGCCAAAGTATTGGAGTTTCAGCTTTAGCATCAGTCCTTCCAATGAACACCCAGGATTGATCTCCTTTAGAATGGACTGGTTGGATCTCCTTGCATTCCGAGGGACTCTCAAGAGTCTTCTCCAGCACCACAGTTCAAAAGCATCAATTCTTCAGTGATCAGCTTTCTTCACAGTCCAACTCTCACATCCATACATGACCACTGGAAAAACCATAGCCTTGACTAGATGGACCTTTGTTGGCAAAGTAACGTCTCTGCTTTTTAATATGCTATCTAGGTTGGTCATAACTTTCCTTCCAAGGAGTAAGCGTCTTTTAATTTCATGGCTGCAATCAGCATCTGCAGTGATTTTGGAGCCCAAAAAAATAAGGTCTGACACTGTTTCCCCATCTATTTCCCATGAAGTGATGGGACCAGATGCCATGATCTTAGTTTTCTGAATGTTGAGCTTCAAGCCAACTTTTTCACTCTCCTCTTTCACTTTCATCAAGAGGCTTTTGAGTTCCTCTTCACTTTCTGCCATAAGGGTGGTGTTAGTAGAATAGAAGAAATTATCAATTGATAGATAAATAGAGGTAGAAAAACTAGAGAGATTTACAAGTGCTGTGTGTGTGTGTGTGTGTGATACAGGGGAAGGCAGTGACCTGAGCAAGTGCTTATAACAATATATCATTAAAAAATAAGAGTAAATATCCTTTAAATGAAGTTAAATGATCAAGGACTTTAGAAAACATAAAAATGAGTGGAAATTAAGAAATTGACTAATGAAGCTCTTACACTTTTATTTACTGTTTAAGAGTAGGATTATGTTCCATGTGGAATCAGTATGGTGTTATCCATTTCTTATGTTCTGTCCCTCAAGCCCTAGCTCATCTTTATTCTGATGAGCATTGGTTGTGTACCTTCTCTGCTGTTTTGATGTAGAAATCAGATCAATAAAAATTAGATCTGTTTGTCTCTGACCTCTTCTACCAGAAGCTCAGTCAATTAAGTGCACACTTGATAGCTTCTGACACATATGAAAGATTGTAAGAAAACTTACATAAAGAGTAGATGACACTGACTGGGAATTTAACTGAATTGACTCCATTTTACGATTCTCTAATGGTTTAAAGAGCAATAGTCTGTGAATTCTTGCAACACAAGTTTGACATGAATTGCCTTCTCAGAATCCCAGGGATTGGGGAGCCTGGTGGGCTGCCGTCTATGGGGTCGCACAGAGTCGGACACGACTGAAGCGACTTAGCAGCAGCAGCAGCAGCAGCAGTACCATTATGTTAATTTCTTCAGTAGTTGTTTTATGGACAGATCACCTTTTAAGTTTCCTCAAGAAGCACTGCAGTGGAATAATGTACTACAAATAATACTTATCCACAAAGTAAAGTATCTGGTAGTTTAGTGCTTAGCTGGGACCGTATTTCATATCATAAATCCACCTACATAATAAATGTGGTTGTTTCTTAGTTATTTCATCAGGTACAGAGTTTATTAGTTCTAGAAGGTCTTGTAGGTCTTCATAAAACTGTTCAACTTCAGCTTCTTCAGCATTACTGGTCAGGGCATAGACTTGGATTACTGTGATATTGAATGGTTTGCCTTGGAAAGGAAGAGAGATCATTCTGTTGTTTTTGAGATTGCATCCAAATACTGCATTTTGGACTCTTTTTTGACCTTGATGGCTACTCCATTTCTTCTGAGGGATTCTTGCTGACAGTAGTAGATATATAATGGTCATCTAAGTTAAATTCACCCATTCTAGTCCATCTTAGTTCTCTGATTCCTAGAATGTCAGTGTTCACTCTTGTCATCTCCTGTTTGACCACTCCCAATTTGCCCTGATTCATGGACCTAACATTCCAGGTTCCTATGCAATATTGCTCTTTACAGCATCAAACCTTGCTTCTATCACCAGTCACATCCACAACTGGGTGTTGCTTTTGCTTTGGCTCCATCCCTTCATTCTTTCTGGAGTTACTTCTCCACTGATCTCCAATAGCATATTGGGCACCTACTGACTTGGGGAGTTCCTCTTTCAGTGTCCTATATTTTTGCCTTTTGATACTGTTCATGGGGTTCTCAAGGTGAGAGTACTGAAGTGGTTTGCCATTCCCTTCTCCAGTGGACCACATTCTATCAGACCACTCCACCATGATCCATCTGTCTTGGGTGGCATAGCTTAGTTTCATTGAGTTAGACAAGGCTGTGGTTCATGTGATCAAATTGGCTAGTTGTCTGTCATTGTGGTTTCAGTCTGTCTGCCCTCTGGTCCCCTCTCTCAGTGCCTAATGTCTTACTTGGATTTCTCTTACCTTGGATGTGGGGTATCTCTTCATGGCTGCCCCAGAAAAGCGCAGCCGCTGCTCCTTACCTCGGATGTGGGTGGCTCCTCTCCGTGACGCTTGTGCACCATCACAGCCGCTGTGAAGGAGTACGTCAAGGCTGTATATTGTCCCCCTGCTTATTTAACTTATATGCAGAGTACATCATGAGAAACGTTGGGCTGGATGAAGCACAAGCTGGAAGCAAGATTGCCGGGAGAAATATCAATAGCCTCAGATATGCAGATGACACCACCCAAATGGCAGAAGGTGAAGAAGAACTAAAGATCCTCTTGATGAAAGTGAAAGAGGAGAGTGAAAATGTTGGCATAAAGCTCAACATTCAGACAACTAATATCATGGCATCTGGTCCCATCACTTCATGGCAAATCGGTGGGTAAACAGTGGAAACAGTGGCTGCCTTTATTTTTTTGGGCTGCAAAATCACTGCAGATGCTGATTGCAGCCATGAAATTAAAAGACACTTACTCCTTGAAGGGAAAGTTATGACCAACCTAGACAGCATGTTAAAAAGCAGAGACATTACTTTGTCAACCAAGGTCCGTCTAGTCAAGGCTATGGTTTTTCCAGTAGTCGTGTATGGATGTGAGAGTTGGACTATAAAGAAAGCTGAGCGCAGAAGAACTGATGCTTTTGAACTGTGGTGCTGGAGAAGACTCTTGAGAGTCCCTTGGACTGCAAGGAGATCCAACCAGTCCGTCCTAAAGGAGATCAGTCCTGGGTGTTCATTGGAAGGACTGATGTTGAAGCTGAAAATACAGTACTTTGCCACCTGATGCAAAGAGCTGACTCATTTGAAAAGACCCTGATGCTGGGAGGGATTGGGGGCAGGAGGAGAAGGGAAGGACCGAAGATGAGATGATTGGATGGCATCACCGACTCATTGGACATGGGTTTGGGTGGACTCCGGGAGTTGGTGATAAACAGGGAGGCCTGACATGCTGCAGTTCATGGGGTTCAAAGAGTTGGACATGACTGAGTGACTGAACTGAACTGAACATAGTTTATGGTTCCTTGACTGGCCCTTTGAAAGCTATTGGTAAACACAGTTCAGTAGAGATCTTGTGAAAACTCATTTCTGTTATCAGCAAAATAATATCTAGTAACTAAACACTGTGAAGTATAATTAATTATACAGCAATATTCTGTTAAGGGCACTAGAATATTTATAGTATCCCTTGTTGATGCATTTTATTTTCCAAGAATGAAAGTTGTTTTGCTGCAGGATGTAAAACAGAGTTTCCTTGTGAATATCTATAGAAGTATTTCAAAAATATTATCCACTATATGGTTCCTTTAAAAATAATTACAGTAGAGTAGAATAACATGAAGACATTATTTTTAAGAGATATGTACAGTGTTTACTGTGTTGTTGAGAATTGAGAATGCTTTTTTCATGCTAACTTGGAATTTTTAACTTGGATATTATGGAAGTGTAAAATAATGATTACTCAGGTTCATTTGACTGATCTAGATATAGACAAAATTCTTCAGTGGGGGGCAAAAAATTCCTCTTTGCGACTCCATGGACTGTCCATGGAATTCTCTAGGCTAGAATATAGGAATGGGCAGTTTTTCCCTTTTCCAGGGGATCTTCCCAACCCAGGGATCAAACCCTGGTTTCCCACATTGCAGGCGGAGTTTTTACCAGCTGAGCTACAAGGGAAGCCCCTAGATATAGACAAAATTCTTCAGTGAGAAAAAACAAAAATCACATTTCAACATTACACAAGGGTCACATTTCAACATTACACAAACCATGTTTTTGGAACTCAGACTTTCTTTTATGTTTAAGGATTCCAGGAACATAAACGCTTTTATTGAGCATCTTTGCAGTCCCCTCTGAGTATCGCTCTTATTCATCTAGGCTGCCTGTCCACATGTTATTTATATTTCTGGGCTTCTTGGATTTATTAAGATTTACTTGTCTTTTCTATGTATCTCCAAAGTACTATTTTCTATTTACTAAATCTTTCAGACTCCAAGCTCTGGCATCATCTATCTTTTCCCAAGCACCGACTCTTTTTGAGCTCAATATTGTGTTCACAGTGCAGAGGTCCTGTTGCTTTCCCCAAGAGGAAAACATTACTGAGTTATGTTTAGGGACCTGAAGACAAAAATCTGGCCCTGAAGTTGCTGGAGATTATTCATACGGAGAATTTTCCAGCTCTCTTTGTGTTCCTGCCTAGAGCCATTGAATGCCTCCTAAATCACTGACAGAAAATTTAGGTCAACACATTGCCTGAGGTCATTTAAATTTCAAATCTGCTGCCATTTTCCTGCTTGTAACTGTTGGGAGAGAAGAGCAGTATGCCTACAGTTAGTGAGCTGGAGCCAAGGAACCAGCACAGGAAACTTCAACTCAGAGTCAAATTTATTTATGCTCTGCTGAAGGAAGTATGTCAAGAAGGTTAATGAGTCTAAATTGGCATTCTGGCTTCTGATTAGGGCTGGATTGGGAACTACATATAGTGATAAGGATGAGTCTCTTTGCTCAATTCTATATGACTTTTTATAGTTTAAAATTTAGGTGTATATATGTGTGTGTGTGTATGTATAGGTGAGCATAGAAAGTGTTATTCTGGTTCCATACAAATGACCTATGACTAAGATCAAAATTTCATGACTTGCTAAAACAAGTCAAGTGGCCAAATTAACTTATTTACAAAATAGAAATGGACTTACAGATGTAAAAAAGAAATTTATGGTTACCAGAGTATAAGGAGGGGAGCGATAAATTGGGAGATTGGGATTAACATATACAGACTTTATATATAAAATGTGTAACTAATAAGAATCTTCTGTATAGCAGTGGGAACTTTACTCAATACTCTGTAATGGCCTATAGGGGAAAGGGGTCTTTAATTAAAAACAAAAGACAGGAGGCGGGTGCCGAATGCCCAGTATTTCCAGGTCTTCATGACCAGCGCAGAGCACAGACAAAATTATGCTCGCTGGATTCAACCAAAAGTTATAATTGGGTAGATTCCACTCTGTGTATGTTGACAGCTGTTATGGCAGTCAATTCCATCATAGCTGGTCCTGAAGATAGAAATAGAGGCTACAATTTTATTTTTGCTACTTATGATATGCTGAGCTATATAGTGACAGGTACCCCTAGGACCCACATTTGGGTTTCTTGAGGTATTCTCCACTAAAAAGAACCAGAGCTCATTAGAAAAGTGATTGATTCGGTGTTGGCACAGAAAAAGTACAAGAAAAACTGAAATCTCTCCTACTGCCAGAAAGTTAAGGAAACACGTTAGCATTGGCAGTGGCAATATGGAAAAATGTAGAAGCCAACTCAAAGGAGCTGCCAATGATCAAATTTTGGACTATATGAGTGACAAAATAATGATAATAATGAATTATTACCCATGGAATCAAATAAATACCCATGTGAAATACTGATACAAATAAATGATTAAATAAACAGTAAATCAGACAAAAGAAACAGCTTTTTCTTACAGTAGGATTCCAATTAGTAAGTGTAAAAGGAAGAATGAAAGTAAAAAAAAATAAAAATGACCATTTCCCTAACCATAGTAATTGTTGCTGAATTGTGTCTTGTTCCAAAAATAACTGATGTTAGCTTTAGTAGGAAGTGCTTATATATGTGTATCATATTGTTTATCTTCAAAATTATATTGTCTATTTTTGGCAGTATCCTTTTCGTGGTTTACCTGAAAATATATATTTATTTAATCTGAACTATTATAATTCACTGTCCCTTTTTTTTTTCAAATAAAATTTGAGTTGTGTTCTATATACTGTTTTTTCCCATTGAAATTAAAAGCCTAAGAATTAATCAAATAGATTTAATAACAAATTTTAGAGAAGTGGTTAATTAGAAAGTTAATGAGCACCAGTGATGTGCATTTTGAAACTGCTAACACAGCATCTGTCTACTTTTTCTTTTGAATTTTGTTTATTTTTTACTATGCTGGGTCTTTGTTGCTGCATGGACTTTCTAGATTCGGTGAGTGCGGGCTAGTCTTTGTTGTGGCGCTCGGGCTTCTCGCTGCAGTGGCTTCTCTTGTTACAGAGCACAGGGTCTAGGGTGTGAGGGTTTCATCGGTTACAGCACGTGGGCTCGTGGGCTCAGTAGTTGTGGTGCATATGCTGAGTTGCTCCCATGTGGGGTCTTCCTGGACCAAAAGGACATGTCTCCTCCTATTGGCAGGTGGATTTTCTTACCCCTGAGCCACCAGAGAAGCCTAGTTGTCTATTTTTAACTTGCCAATTGAGAAACTCATTTCATTGATCCAGGGGTTATAGAATTTATTTTCCAAATATATGTTTCTTTTTTCAATTAATTTTCGTTGTTTTAACTAAATTGTAGTCAGAAAACAGGTTGTCATTTTTTGTAATTCATTGAGACTTGATTTGTAGCCTAGAATTTGTCAGTTTTCAGAAATATTACATGCATGCTTTAAAAGAGTAAGTAGTCTCTAATTTCTGAGCAGTGTTCTATCTATGGCTGTTCCAATTTATTAATCATATTATTTAAATTTTTATATCTTTATTAGTATTTTTCTTGTTCTCTCAATTTTTGAGACAGGAATAACTTTAAGTCTATTATTTAGAAGTAGTCCTGTGTGTAATTCTTTCGATTTTTGGTTTATGTATTTCAAAGCTATATTATTTGATATGTAAAAGTTTAGTATTGCTGTATCTTATTTGCTGTATCTAATTGTCCCTTTTATCATTGTGAAATCACTGACTTTTATTGCTTTTTTTCTTTTCAAGGCCATATTTTGATATTGACAGATCTATATATTTGGTTATTATTTGCTTGACATACATTATACCTTATTTATTGCCATCCCATAATGTGTATTTGAACTGTAGATGTGTCAATTGAAATATCATATAGTACATTATTGAATTCAATATGACCGCCTGTCTTCTAACTGGTATGTTTGATCCATTTATATTTACCGTGTATATTTAGAACTATTTCTAAATATATTACTGGTGTATTTAGAAGTATTTCTACAGTATTCTTTTCAACTTTATAATGATTTTCCTGTTTTTTATTGTTAATATTTCATTATTTCTCTCAATTGTTTCATTCCTTATAACTCTATTTTCATTTTAATAATTAACATTATGAATATAACATGTCTTTTAAAATCAACCAAAGATCAACAATGTGTATGTCTACCCTACTCCTGAATAATACTGAATGGTTTAAGCTCTGATCATCTCCATCAATTTTTGTTCTATCTTACTTTTTTACTCCCAAGTTAATGCTGTTGTTGTTGCTCTAAACCATCATTGTTTGCTTTGATTCCCAATATGTTAACCTGTTTATTTGTTCACCATTCTATCTTGTATCACAGATATTTTTAAGAGGGGGATAATTTACCCTCTTCTTGAAGTGTAATTTTACTAAATTAGTGGGAGTCTGCTCATGCTATATTGTGCCTTATAATCTACAAATATATTTTATTGTTAATTGTAAGTGAGAAAGCCGGATACACAATTCTAAGTCAATAGGTAGTGTTGTTTATCACATGAAGGATGATGGTGCCATCCAGTTTCTATAGTTAATGTTAGAATGGCAATCAAATGCAGTTATTTTGTAGGTGGTTGTATTAGTCTCACAGAGCTGTCATAAAAAATTAGCTCACATTGAGTGGCTTAAAATAAAGAAATATATTGTCTCACAGTTCTGGAAGCTATATGTCCGGTCGAAGTACTGGCAGGGCCATTTTCCCTCTGAAATTTGTAGAAGACCTATTCCAGCCTCTCTCCTAGTCTTTGGTGGTTGTCAGCAATCTTTGGCATTCCTTGACTTGTAAACCCATCACTTCAAACTCTGCCTCTGTATTGACATGGCCATCTTCCCTTTGTGTGTTTCTGTCTCTTTACCTTCTCCTCTTTTATAAGGATCAGTAAAATTGAATTTAGGGCCTACCCTACTCTAGTAGCATATAATCTTAACTAATTATGGCTACAAAGATCCTATTTCTAAGGAGTCATATTCTGGGGTTCCTGAAAGGACATGAATATGGGGGGAGGGAAGGAGGGATATTTAATCCAGTTATACTGTTGTAACTTTTTCTTGTGGCTGTTTTAAAACTGCACATTTTTCTTGAATTTTATATGATTCCTCTAAGTCATATATTTTTATGTATTGATTTCCTTACATTGATCCCACTTGAATTTTTTGTTGTTGTTGTTATTCCTGTCTTCAGTTAAGTAACTCAGTTGTGTCTAGCTCTTTGTGACCCCATGGAATGCAGCACACCAGGCCTCCCTGTCCATCACTCACTCCCGGAGCTTGCTCAGACTCATGTCCATCAAGTTGGTGATGCCATCCAACCATCTCATCCTCTGTTGTCCCCTTCTCCTCGCACCTTCAATCTTTCCCAGCATCAGGGTCTTTTCTATTGAGTCAGTTCTTCACACCAGGAGACCAAATTATTGGAGCCTCAACTTTAGTATCAGTCCTTCCAATGAATAATCAGGATTGATTTCCTTTAGGATGGACTGGTGTGATCTCTTTGCAGTCCAAAGGACTCTCAAGGATCTTCTCCAATACCACAGTTCAAAAGCATCAATTCTTCAGCATTTAGCCTGCTTTACAATACAACACTCACATCCATCCATGACTACTGGAAAAAACATAGCTTTGACTAGGCGGACCTTTGTCAGCAAAGTAACATTTCTGCTTTTTAATATGCTGTCTAGGTTGGTCATAGCTTTTCTTCCAAGGAGTAAGCGTCTCTTAATTTCATGGCTGCAGTCACCATCTGCAGTGATTTTGGAGCCCAAGAAAATAAAGTCAACCACTGTTTTCACTGTTTCCCCATCTATTTGCCATGAAGTGATGGGACTGGATGCCATGATCTTAGTTTTCTGAATGTTGAGTGTTAAGCCAACTTTTTCCACTCTCCTCTTTCACTTTGATTAAGAGGCTCTTTAGTTCCTCTTCGCTTTCAGCCATAAGGGTGGTGTCATCTGCATATCTGAGGTTATTGATATTTCTCCCAGCAATCTTGATTCCAGTTTGTGCTTCATCCAGCCTGGCATTCGCATGATGTACTCTGCATATAGGGCTTCCCTTGTGGTTCAGGTGGTAAAGAACCCACCTGCAACATGGGAGACCTGGGTTCAACCCGAGTTGGGAGGATCCTGAGGGGAAGGAAAAGTCTACCTACTCCAGTACTCTGACCTGGAGAATTCCATGGACTCTATAGTCCATGGGATTGTAAAAAGTTGGACACGACTGAGTGACTTTCACTTCATTTCACTTCACCTTGCATATAAGTTAAATAAGTAGGGTAACAATATACAGCCTTGACTTATTCCTTTCCCAATTTTCAACAAGACTGTCGTTCCATGTCCAGTTCTAACTGTTGCTGCTTGACCTATATACAGATTTCTCAGGAGGCAGGTAAGGTGGTCTTGTATTCCCATCTCTTGAAGAATTTCCCACAGTTTGTTGTGATCCACACAGTCAAAGGCTTTGGCAAAGTCAATAAAACAGAAGTCATTGCTTAAAATAATAACTTTTGTAACTCTTTTGCTTTTTCAATGATCCAACAGATATTGGTAATTTGATCTCTGGTTTCTCTGCCTTTTCTAAATCCAGCTTGAACATCTCAAAAGTTCTCGGCTCATGTATTCTTGAAGCCTGGCTTGGAGAATTTTGAGCATTACTTTGCTAGCATGTGAGATGAGTGCAATTGTGCAGTAGTTTGAGCATTCTTTGGCATTGCCGTTCTTTGGGATTGGAATGAAAACTGACCTTTTCCAGTCCTGTGGCCACTGCTGAGTTTTCCAAATTTGCTGGCATATTGAGTGCAGCACTTTCACAGCATCATTTTTTAGGATTTGAAAGAGCTCAACTGGAATTCCATCACCTCCATTAGCTTTGTTCATAGTGATGCTTCCTAAGGCCCACTTGACTTCGCATTCTGGGATGTCTGACTCTAGGTGAGTGATCACACCATTGTGGTTATCTGGGTCATTAACCACAGATAGTGCTTCTGTGTATTCTTGCGACCTCTTCTTAATATCTTCAGCTTCTGTTAGGTTCATACATGTCTGTCCTTAATTGTGCCCATCTTTGCATGAAATGTTCCTTTGGTATCTCTAATTTTCTTGAAGAGATCTCTAGTCTTTCCCATTCTATTGTTTTCCTCTATTTCTTTGCACTGGTCACTGAAGAAGGTTTTCTTATCTCTCCTTGCTATTTTTTGGAACTCTGCCTTCAGATCTTTCCTTTTCTCCTTTGCCTTTAGCTTCTCTTCTTTTCTTATCTGTTTATAAGACCTAATCAGACAACCATTTTGCCTTTTTGCATTTCTTTTTCTTGGGGATGCTTGATCACTGTCTTCTGTACAATGTCACAGACCTCCATCCATAGGTCTTAGGTACTCTGTCTAGCAGATATAATCCCTTGAATCTATTTGTCCATTCCACTATGTAATCATATGGGATTTGATTTAGTTCATACCTGAATAGTCTAGTGGTTTGCCCTACTTTTGTCAATTTAAGTCTGAATTTTAAAATAAAGAGTTCATGATCTGAGCCACAGTCAGCTTCTGGTCTTGTTTTTGCTGACTGAATAAAGCTTCCCCATCTTCGACTGCAAAGAATATAATCAATCTGATTTTGATATTGACCATCTGGTGATGTCCATGTGTAGAGTCTTGAGGTTGTTCACCATGATCAGTGTGTTCTCTTGGTAGAGCTCTGTTGGGCTTTGCCCTGCTTAATTTTGTACTTCAAGGCCAAACTTGCCTGTTCCTCCAGGTATCTCTTGATTTTCTACATTAGCATTCCAGTCCCCTATAGTGAAAAGGAGATGTTTTTTTTTTTTCATGTTCTAGAAGGTCTTGTAGGTCATCATAAAACCATTCAACTTCAGCTTCTTTGGTGTTAGTGGTTGGACCATAGACTTGGATTACTGATATATTGAATGGTTTGCCTTGGCAATGTACAGAGATCATTCTGTCATTTTGAGATTGCATTTCAAGTACTGCATTTCAGAATCTTTTGTTGACTATGAGGGCTACTCCATTTCTTCTAAGGAATTCCTGTCTTACCAATTCTAGAAATTCTTAGCCTTTGGCAATTGGAGTAACTTGTGTCTTTTGTCTCTTAATACCCTCTTCATGGAATGCCAATTTAATGTATTTTAGACCTTCTCACTCTAATCTTTCATGTCTTCTAAGTTCTCTCTCATATTTAAACTTCTTTTAAAATCTTCCATTCAGTTTATAATTTTAATTATTGTACTTTTTCTTTCTAGGATTTTTTGATGTTTTTTCAAACCTCTCTCACTGTTTTCTTATATTTCTTGTTTTTTTTTAAACCTGGTTTTGAGTTATTTCTTTTATTTTTGTAAACACAGACATTATTATTTTATAATCCATATCTTTTCAGTACAATAGCTGAAGTCTTTGGCATCTAATTATGTTATTTGATTTTCTGACCTTCATGTGAGATCACATTTGGTTGAACTAGATCTGTGAAATCATAATGACTTGGATTTTACATGCCTTTGTAAAGAGAGAATTTGTATGTATAACTGAGGCCCCTACTAACCTGAGGTATCTTAAATTTAGTTCTTCTGCATCACACAAGTAGTGGACACTAAAAAACTGTACAGTTAGAGGTCAGTTCTTATTTATAGATTCTTAGGAAAGTTTTCTCTTCTTTCTTTACTCCATATTCTGAGTCAAGACCAAATCAGTCAGTTATTTTGCTAACCCCCTTCTCACACTAGTAGATTTCTCTGCCTTACCTTTACACTGAGGTGTGACCTTAATAGGTACAAGATTTATGCAAAGATTTCAGTTGCAACTTCCCTCCTAACATAGACCCAAGGTTTGTCTCTCACCACCAGAATGCCATTAAAAGCCGAGACTTGTATTGATTCTTGTATTACAGAAAACAGAGCAATCCCAAGACCATTTCAAGTTTACAATTCTAACTGTATTCATTCTTTTGTTTAATAAACATATATTGAGAACTTGCCTGATGCCAGGGCCTAAACAAGAGTCTGTGGTCCACTTGGCTCACAACTTGAGGTATTACCCTTCCCCACATTTATTGGAATATCACGAAGTTAAAAACTAAATATGAAAGGTGGTAAAATATGCTATTTAATATAAATATATAGTCCCTTGGACTGCAAGGAGATCCAACCAGTCCATTCTAGAGGAGATCAATCCTGGGTGTTAATTGGAAGGACTGATGCTAAAACTGAAACTCCAATACTTTGGCCACCTCATGTGATGAGTTGACTCACCGGAAAAGACTCTGCTGCTGGGAGGGATAGAGGGCAGGAGGAGACGGGGACAACAGAGAATGAGATGGATGGATGACATCACTGACTCGATGGACATGAGTCTGAGTGAACTCCGGGAGTTGGTGATGGACAGGGAGGCCTGGCGTGCTGTGATTCATGGGGTCGCAAAGAGTCGGACATGACTGAGCGACTGAACTGAACTGAACTGATTTATATTTATTTTTAATTTTTTCAATAAAGCAAAATGAAGAGGATAAAAATGATAATATTTCATAAAGAGTGGTTAGTAAAGGCTGGTATTATAAGATGACCTTTTATTATCAGTCAGTGAAAATAAGGGAGTTCTTAGGTGGGTATCTGGGTGAATATATGAAAGTTGCAAATTTCTGAGATGGGATCTATTTAAAGATAGAGATAAGGTCAGAGAGATGGATATGGTGGTTGTGGTAAGGAATTTTAGGATGGGCAAGATCATAAAAGATGACCACTGTTAAGTCTTTTTATTTTACGCTGAATAGTACTGAAAGCTCTTGATGTGTTTAAATCTAAGGAATAATTTGATATGACTTACGATTCTGTTTTTGCAGTCCTTTGATTTCTTTTCTCATCTTGTGATCTCGCTGTATTTGAAGGATTAAAAATTTTTTTTAAGTGTGCATGTGTGGATGTAGTTTTCCAGTACACATGGCCCATTAGAAGTAGAAATTCACATATATTTATCCAGTTGCAAATCACATTCATCTGTATTGTCGTGATCAAAATAGAAGATTTTTTTTAATGTTTGAAGACTACTGGTTGATTTTAATATGTCTGAGGCCCAGAAGCAACTATTCATAGCATCCTTATAGTATACTGATTTTTATAATTTAGAATGTGCTATTGACCTTTTCATACTTAAAGGGTTGCTTTAATTGTAGAGAGACATATAGAATACCAGGAGATTGTTTTATTTTCTTACTTAATTCTATTTTTAATGTCATTTTTTTCTCTAAAATATTGCTATGCTAGAATTTAAATAGCCTTTCTTACACATGAGATGGAAGTGTTTGACAGATGGTTGGCATCTTACTGAGGGTCCATCGGGATGTGTAAGTCAGTATACTTACCTCTTTTAACTTCGATGATACCTTCTGAGAAATTTGATAGTTTCTCCTGCCTTTAATTCCGTTGCCTGGTGAGTGACAAGCAGTCTTTTGAATTAGGAATAAGTTTACATCTCAACACTGCTAAGCAAAGTAATCTTCTTAAAGACATTTTAAAGTTATTTAGGATCCAAATGTAAGTTGAAATTCAATTAAATGTACTACTACCAATAAAAGTAATTAAACTGAAGAGACAGTGTGGATGAACCATTACATTCTAGCAGAGTCAAAATATAATTAACCCAGTTGGGCAATAGTAGTTCTGTCAAAATTGGCTTCTCTACTTGGAGGCTGGCAAGTTTCTCTTTCATGTTGATCCTCAGATATAACCTAATGCATAAATATTAATATGTGGATTTAAAAGGTGGCAGTGAGATCTTAGAATTGAAGAGGTGGGATATTTAATCCACAGTTGACTTTCAGCTTATTTCAATTTTTGTATGAGTGAAGCAAATGTTTCTTAAGTGTCTTATAATAAAGAGACTAGCTATTTTTACTTCATGAGAAGAAAACAGAGTAGTTTTCAGTGAAAAAAAAAAAAAAGTTACAAGCTATTCTTCAGGTCACTTTTAGCCATAAGGCTTCAGACTTAGTTGGGATATCAATATTAGCATGTGAATCATAGCACTGTCCCAGAAATCATAAAAGTGGTTTAAATGTTCAGTGTTCTATTAAGTACACCATGTTCTATACTATTTGGGAGGTGACTAGAAAACACTTGTGAATCGGTACACTACACAGTAGGTATCCGGGAAGCACAAGTATGAGTAAAATATGAGTTATGGAATCATGTCTTGCTGACCTTGATGAGAAAGACTAATTCCTACAAATAACAAATACAATGAAGCAAAATTTCAATTTTTCTCAGGTCAAGATGTAATCCATCAAGGGAAAAATTCAAACACCGTCTGGTCTAAAAAATAAGAAAAAGTTATCTCCTGGTGATCTTCTGAACTGCCCCTCTGTATGCCACAGTCTCCAGGCTAGGACATTACAGTGACCTACTCAAAAGTTTATACTTAGCTGAAATCAAAGGATAACCAGCATGTTGATGCCAGTAACTTACCAAATCCTGTTATCAAAACAGGCCCCCCTGCTCACTGTAAAGTCAGTACTCACAAATGTTGATAGTAAGGAAAGGTGATTTTAATTAGAATGTCAGTAATTTGGAGAGATAGTGGATTCAGCATCCCCCCCCAAACCTACGTCCGAAGATTCTGCTTTGTTATGAGACCTTTTAAAGGGAAACAGGGATGCAATCTTGGTCTATCATTGAGATAGGAGGTCAAAGTCATCTCCCACTGTGTACAGACTTCTGCACAAGCTTGTCGACTGTGATTTTTCTTTAGATGCTCTCTTGTTCACACAGTTGGTTTATTAGATTACTGAAGGGGAAGCTAAGGAAGAGATCTGGTCATCTGGTTAATTATGTATTCTTTGTTTCTACTTCTTTGATCTATAGATGGAACCAAGCAAGTTAGGCAAAGTATTGTATGATCAAAAGATGAGAAAGTTGTGCTAAGGCTAGAGATGAGTAGAGCATGAGGGTGTCTGGTTTATAGTTAGAAGACAAAACGGGCCTCCTGCAGAGAGCCCTTTCCTGCAAAGAGCTTTCTCCTGCCAAAAACATAAATAAATTCCCACTTGTCAGAAATCAGCATTCCATTTCTATGGAATACCAGACAAAGGTCCATCTTCTGTTGTTGTTCGATTGCTCAATTGTGTCCAACTCTTTGTGACTCCGTGGACTGCAGCACTCCAGTCTTCCGTGTCCTTCACTTCTCCCAGAGTTTGCTCAAACTCATGCCCTTTGAGTCAGTGATGCTATCAAACCATTCCATCCTCTGTCACCCCTTTCTCCTCTTGCCCTCATTCTTTCCCAGCATCAGGATCCTTTTCCAATGAGTCAGCTCTTCACATCAGTGGCCAAAATGTTGGAATTTCAGCTTTAGCATCAGTCCTTCCAATGAATATTCAGGGTTGATTTCCTTTAGGATTGACTGGCTTGATCTCCTTGCTGTCCAAGGGACTCTCAAGAGTCTTCTCCATCTTCATGCTAACGTAGGGCACCATCTTCTTAGAGCCGAAGATGTCAACATGGGTCTGTAGCATGTCTTTTCTGACCATTACAGTTGTCCATTTACATATACAGGCAGAACAAGCTATAATTATTTTGATGCCCACAATGATATAGATATTACGAGCAGGAGTGTTAATCTCATTCTCTTAAAGTCAGATCTTGAAACTGTGCCAGCGATAAGCTCAGTATTGCTCAAGATGGAGCAGTTTATGTCATGGCTGCAGTCTGGTCATTATGCAGTTAACTTTTTCCCTCTGATGGCAGTTACACATCTTTTTTAAAAAGCCAGGAATGTATATCAGATACTGAGTCTGTGACTCTATTGTCCTAATCATTAGCTGCTTGGGCCTGCTCTTTTATGATTCAGTGAGGCCTGGGAGACCAGCTTTTATGTAAACTAGTGGCAGGAGACGTGGAGGGGCTTTTGAATTGATACTTGGGGGGCGGAGGGGCACACAAGGTTCCACTTAGTTCCAATCCTAGTCAAAGGTTTTCAGGTCTCCTGCTCTATTGCTTTAGCCCTCATTTTCTGTTTCCTCTATACACATATTTAAAATTTGCTAATTTGAACTGTCAAAAGATAAACTGAGGCATATTAATTTTTCTTAAATTTACTTGAGCAAAAATCAATTCAGAGAAGACAGCATCCCATTGAACAGATAGAAAGGAGCTCCAAGGAGCTGTATAGAATGGAAGACATTTATAGGCAGAAGGGAAGTTATACAAAGAAAGAAAAGCAAAAAAAATAAAGTTGGTTATTGCAAGGTTACTCTCCCTTAGGGGATGTCAGAATCAGGCAGATCACCTTACTTGATTCCTAATTAGCTGGTTTAAGAGTCCATTTCTGGGAGAACTGAAACTCTAACTCTCAGTTTGTTGACATGGCTTAACATAAATGGATGCATCTGGGGCCTGTTGTCTTGCTTTTAACAGGATACATTTAAATTTTTTAAAGTTGTTTTTCCTGATGACCCATTAACTTCTAAAATTTTTAAGATTCTGTAGTTCTTTGACCAGTTTTCCAGAGAAATCCATTTCATTCCCATAACCGTGCAAGTCAATAAACTCAATTAGCTTCTTTGTCTTCTTTCAAATCTTTCCAGTTGACCCCTGTTTGGCTCCAGTCATTTCAACATCACTTAATCATTTCAGAAAGCATCATAGACCTTATAATATGAGAGAATGTGGGATCAGGTCGTCATCAAAACTTGCATGGGCCATAGGCAGCTGGGTACACATTGCTATTTGAATTTACATTTAAATTAGTCAGAGTTATGTTAAAGGAAAACTGTATTTCCCCAGTCATACTAGCACATTTTGAGCCCAGTGGCTAGTGGACACCATAATCACAGAGGAACATTTCCATTATTGTTGAAAGTTCTGTTGGAAAACACTGGTTCAGACCAGAGAAACCAAACAGCTCTGTGTCTAAATTTAAGAGCACTGTAGAGTCCCATAATGGCAAGCCACTCCAGTACTCTTGCCTAGAAAATCCCATGGATGGAGCAGCCTGGTAGGCTGCAGTCCGTGGGGTCGCTAAGGGTTGGACACGACTGAGCGACTTCACTTTCACTTTTCACTTTCACACATTGGAGAAGGAAATGGCAACCCACTCCAGTGTTCTTGCCTGGAGAATCCCAGGGATGGGGGAGTCTGGTGGGCTTCCGTCTATGGGGTCACACAGAGTCGGACACAACTGAAGTGACTTAGCAGCAGCAGCAGCAGCATGTTACTCAAAGTTGCAAAAAGTTTCTAATGAACTAAAAGATAAAAATTCTATTTCAATTCAACATTTTCTCTCTACTAATTACCTGAGTGCTCCCAAAAGCAGACAGGAGAAGCAAAGAAAGTGAGGAACCTCTTAATGGGACTCTTTCATTCTGAAGAAGACTCTACTGCCATTTCTCTTTATAAAGCTGTCATCTGCCAAAACAGAAATTTGATGAATTAACAATTTTAAGTAGCCTTTTAATATTTTTCTGCCTGACATTTTTATGCTGTTTCCTGTGGTCACAAATGAGCCCAAACCACTGACAGAGGGGATTTATCTGACAACATCTACTTTAAAGTACTAACAGGTAGCAGGTATCTGATTAAGTTGTCTATTTTCTCTTTCTTATCTCCTGGCTTTGATTCAAGGCTAATGTAATTAAATGATCATACTGAAATGGATGAGCTTCCAACCAATGTTAAAGTTTTTATTAAAATATAGCATATTGAAAAGGACACAAATCCTGAGTGTAGCTTAATTAAATGTCACCAAGTGAACACACTGGGTCATCAGAAAAGCAAGAGAGTTCCAGAGAAACATCTACTTCTGCTTTATTGACTGTGCCAGAGCCTTTGACTGTGTGAATCACAGCAAACTGTGGAAAATTCTTAAAGAGATGGGAATACCAGACCACCTGATCTGCTTCCTGAGAAATCTGTATGCAGGTCAAGAAGCAACTGTTAGAACTGTATATGAAACAACACACTGGTTCCAAATGGGGAAAGGAGTACGTCAAGGCTGTATATTGTCACCCTGCTTATTTAACTTATATGCAAAGTACATCATGAGAAACGCTGGGCTGGGAGAAGCACAAGCTAGAATCAAGATTTCTGGGAGAAATATCAATAATCTCAGGTATGCAGATGATACCAACCTTATGGCAGAAGGTGAAGAACAAAAGAGCCTCTTGATGAAAGTGAAAGAGGAAAGTGAAAAAGTTGGATTAAAACTGAACATTCAGAAAACTAAGATCATGGCATCCAGTCTCATCACTTCATGGCAAATAGATGGGGAAAGAATGGAAACAGTGAGAGACATGATTTTCTTGGACTCCAAAATCACTGCAGATGCTGACTGCAGCCATAAAATTAAAAGACGCTTACTCCTTGAAAGAAAAGCTATGACCAACCTAGACAGCATATTAAAAAGCAGAGACATTACTTGGCCAACAAAGGTCCATCTAGTCAAAGCTATGGTTTTTCCAGTAGTCATGTACGGATGTGAGAGTTGGACTATAAAGAAAACTGAGCACTGAAAAATTTATGGTTTTGAACTGTGGTGTTGGAGAAGACTCTTGAGAGTCTCTTGGACTACAGGGAGATCCAACCAGTCCATCCTAAAGGAAATCAGTCCTAAATATTCATTGGAAGGACTGATGCTGAAGCTGAAGCTCCATTAATTTGGCCACCTGATGAGAAGAACTGACTCACTGGAAAAGACCCTGATGTGTGGGTCCTTCCAGCGCCCAGCGTGGGGTCCCCTGTCTCCCTTTCCCTTCTCCCGTCCTGTAGCACTCCAAGACAGAAGCCAGAGATTGAGGGGAGCCTCGGCCTCTGCAAGGGAGCCACCCGGGATTAGCCCCTCCTTCGGGGTCTAGGTCCGAAGGAGCAAGCCCCAAAGAAGAGGTGAGCGGACCGCCCGCCCCACAGCCTCCCTCGCCCAGAGAGAGACACTCAGACACAGCGGGGGTTCTGTCAAGGCAGTTCCGTTTTATTGGTGTAAGCTTCTCCTATATATAGGCAAGCGTGGGATTTTTGAAAGAGGCTTTCCAATCACATTAAAGCATGCAAGGGGAGGTGTTCAGGAGCCAATCAGAATTTTTTGTGGTTATCTGGGGCCGCGCCCTCCTGACATCCGTCAGGCGCCATCTTGTGAGCACATGTAAGGGGCCCTATACTGATGCTGGGAAAGATTGAAGGCAGGAGGAGAAGGGGACAACAGAGGATGAGATGGTTGGATGGGATCACTGATTCGATGGATATGAGTTTGAGTAAACTCCTGGAATTGGGGTGGCCTGGCTTGCTGCAGTCCATGGGGTCACAAAGAGTGGGACGCAACTGAGCAACTGAACTGAACTGAACACACCTGTGTAACTCTCACTGTTTTAAACCTTCAAAGGCCTCTGTGTGCCCTTTCCCCATAATTATCTTTTCCTTATTCTCAGAAGTAGCCTCTATCATGGCTTCTGTTTCTGTGAATTACTTTGTTCTATGTTTTTTTTTTTTATTGATGTACAGGCAATTTACAGTGTTATGTTAGTTTCTTCTGTACAGCAAAGTGATTCAGTTTTGTGTAAATATACATATATGTATACACATATTCTATTTCCACATTTTTTCATTATGCTTTATTACAGGTTATTCAATACATTGTTGTTCCTTGTGCTAAACAGTAGGGCCTTGTTTTTTATCATTTTGTCCTATTTTTGGAATAGAATTATACAGGGTGAGACTTTTATGCCTGTCTTCTTTGGATCAATGTCATGTTCCTGGAATGCACATTGTTGCATATGGTTGTAGTCTCTCATTTCTTTTGCTGTCTAGTAAGCCACTGAATGAACATACCACCATGCAACCATTGGTTGCTAGATTGTTATGAACTGTCTTACACAAATCCACCACAACAGAACTTTGAGAATTTTGCACCTTAAGAAATACTTTCACCAGTAACTGAGGACACAGCAATGTAGACTCATATGGCAGTAACTACACTTTTCTCAGCTTCCAGTAGTTCACACCTTGGCTTTCATTCAACTCAGTCGCCACAGTGTCCAAAAGTAATGCCAGTCACGGGTTGAACCCAGGATCTCATCATCTATTTCTGCTCAGAGAGTCACTGGCTTTGGGGGATAGCCTGAAAAAATAACCTTGATATCTGGGTGCACTTTCAGTGCATCTTTATTTTTATTATTATTAATTAATTAATATCGTTGTACCTGGTCATGCACACAGGATTTAGTTGCAACATATAAACTCTGCATTGAGGCATGTGGGGTCTAGTTCCCTGACACAAGTGAAACCCAGGGTCCTGTATTGGGAGCATGGAGTCTTAGCTGCTGGACCACTGGGGAAGTCCTATGCATCTGTAATAAAGCCCTGAGTTGCCAAATGGATGGACAGATATTGGGCAGAATCTTAGGCGAGAAAGGGAAACAGAAGATCCCTTATTTCTGTTTCATGGTCAATCTAAGATTTTTTTTTTCTTTTTTCAAATCTTGATGCGTAGCAACTTAACTATGTATATTTTGTTTTTCCCTGTGAGCTGAGTAAAGGAGAATGAAGCTAGGGATTAAAGATCAAGGAGAGATCTTTTGTTCTCACTGTTGGCACATTTAGCCATAACAGTCTGATAAGACATTAATTAGAAAATGAAGAGCTGAGTGGATTCAGGGAGAAAGAGGTCTTGCTTTCTCAGCAGGCTCTCAAAGCTTAGATTAAAAACAATCATTAACAAATATAAAGGGCAGCACCTATGCAGCAGCTTCACAGGCAATCTCAACATGGTAAAGAAAGCCATGGATAGGGAGGGTCTGGAAAGCTTCTGACCACAGCAAGTAGCTTTATATGCAAATTGTACATTCCCTGTGAGGGATGAGAATACGTTTGGACATTCATATAATTGTAACGTCCAAATATGATTGGGATTAGGATTTTTAAAAAGAGTAAATAAAATCTTTAGCACCTGTCACCACTACCACCATCACCACTGTTGGGCTACACCCCGGCCTGTGCTTGCCCAGCTTCGAGACAGAAGAAGGAACCCCAGTCAGCAACAAAGACATCAGTGGTTTAATGGATCGGGGAGCTTATACGTCTGAAGCAAGGTCCTGGAGCAATACCCCACCATGTGCAGTGGACAGCAGGGAGGACGTGATGGCAGGTTTTGCCCCCAGTGGGAAGTGGAGATTACCTGTTATAGGGGAATAGATGTCAGGTTGGATCATAAGTTACCAGGAAAACTAGGATACAGTCCTCACTGCCCCTTTGATAAGAACAATCACTAGCTGAGGTGTGGGGCAAGCATATAGGAAGGTCAGTCCTATGAGCAGGGTGTAGGTGAAGCAGGCACTGATCCAGCAGAGGATGTACAGAGAGCAAAAGAACAGCCATCTTCAGTGACCTGACTATGTAGCCGCCACCCTAGATTTACTTGAATCTGAACCTTAGGGTTGGGGACCAGGAATCCTGTTTTTCAGAATTTCCAGGAGATTCTGATATGCATCTGATGTGAAAATCACTTCTCTAAATAGAATCAGATATCCAATTGCTTATCTTTGCTCTGAAGGATAAAAGGTTAGTTACTTAGATTACATTGTTTTATAGGAAGAGGTGACTTTTCATATGAAAAGAGGTTCACTGTTTTCCTTTATTTCACGTTCACCAAGAAAGAGGTTGTCCCCTAGATGTGAAAATCACTTCTCTAAATAGAATCAGATATCCAATTGCTTATCTTTGCTCTGAAGGATAAAAGGTTAGTTACTTAGATTACATTGTTTTATAGGAAGAGGTGACTTTTCATATGAAAAGAGGTTCACTGTTTTCCTTTATTTCACGTTCACCAAGAAAGAGGTTGTCCCCTAGATAAATGTCTTGTTTGGAAGCAGCTGGTTCAAGATAAAGACACCTTCAGATCCCTGAAGCTTCATAAAAGACTGATACATTTGTGTGTAGTAAGGTCAGGTCTGACACAGTGGCTCCATGTTTTACATAAGCAGGAGAAGAGGCCTAAGGCTAAACGTCAGTCATTGCCATGGGATATAATGTACTCATATTATTCATGGGACTACTGTGGTGAATTTTCATCTCTTAACTCTTCTATATGAATTTTATGATGTATTCATTTACTGATATTTATGAAGGCAACAGGGGCAGGGGGCAACAGATGATGAGATGGTTAGATAGCATCACCAATGCACAAACTCTGGGAGATACTGAAGGACAGAGGAGCCTGGAGTGGTGCAGTCCATGCATTTGCAAAGAGTCTGACATGACTTAGCAACTGACCAACATCTACAAAATGAATATTCATAAATACTTATGGAAGACATGGCACTATGTCAGGTTTACTCTACATATGAGGCCACAGTGGTGAAAGATAAAGTTTCTGACATTTAGATATTATTCCTCTCTCACTTTCAGCTATTGCTTTTTTTATTCCTACAACTGTCTTTCTTCTCTTATTGCTGTATATCTGAAAATCCATATAAAATCTATATTGTTAAATAAATAACAATATTTTACGTGCAGCTACAAGCCAGTAGTCTCCAGAAAAGGATCTGTTTTACAAGCATAGTGTCTAAGAAACAACCTATTTATTTTCTCTTAATTTTTTTGTCTTTTTCTTAGTAGCTTTTGACTGAGTTCTTGATGGCTAGCTTTGTTAAATGTCTCACTCTCATAAAAATGAAGCCATTTTGTAAAAAAAAAAAAAAAAAAATCCCTTGAAGAGCTTGCTAGCAGATTACTTTGGGCCACCAGAGCATTTTCCATTCAGATTCCTTTGATTTTTTTTCATAATTGCTCTTGTTCAAAGAGATCTTTCTCAAATGTCAATCTGAACTTTTCCTTCCCCAAACCCTTGAGTTTCTCCATATATCTTTCAGTCCAAAGATCAAATTCTGTAGGTTATCTCTGAAGGCACAGGGTATCTAACCTTGCCTTCTCTCCTCTGCTTCTGCCCACACTCCCCCCTACCCCCGCCCTCACTGAAACAAGCTATAAAGTTCTCTAATAGCTCCAGGCTCAGAGAAATCCTCTGCTCAGAATGGTTTCTCACTAACTCCTCTCAATCTTCAAAACTTAGTTCTGTTGCAAGAAAATTTCCCAGAATACTTATGGACTCAGATTCTTATAATTGTGCTGCTATCATATTGCAGTGCTATAGTGCCCTATACTGCCCTCTATTTGGGGGGCTCTCCGGGCAAAGCATATGCTCAGAGTACCTGGGATGAAATAGACACTGAATTAATGTAAATTCCATGAGATCAGTGTTTTGTTTTTTTTTGCTGGCTTGATTACTCATTGCCTGAAACATGGGGAGCATTAAATACTCACTGAAAGAATAAGTTAATACAATGAGCTAAGGATACTTTCATTTGTTGTCTTCTGAATACTACATATTGTGTGAGAATATTACACAAATGGTGGTGTATTTATTGATCTAAGTGCATGAGCACTAATTATTGATGAACAGTTTTAATGATGCTGTTAATTCTGAAAATTAGTGGTGGGAATATCCAGGCAGTTGATCTGTGATTTTTGAACCATTACCCACAATGATATTTAGCTGTAAAGTAACTCACGTCCTCTATATTTGTGCTGTCCACTATGTAGCTGTTAGCCACATGTGGCAACCACTCCATTCACTAAATTTGAATAATTTAAAAATGTACTTTCTCAGTCTCATTGGGCTTCTCAAGTGGTGCAAGTGGTAAAGAACCACCTGTCAATGCAAGAGATATAAAGAGATGTGGTGGGTTCGGTCCCTAGGTTGGGAAGATCCCCTGGAGGAGGACATGGTAACTCACTCCAGTATTCTTGCTTGGAGAATCCAATTTAAGTTTTCAGTACCCACATGTAGCTAGTGGCTGCCATATTGCAAGCATAGATATAGAATATTAGATTTAATGATGTGATAACAAGTTCATAAACTGGAAGTTTACCCATTTTGCTCTTACTTTTTAAAGTAAAAGTTTGAGAAGAAATATGATAGTCATAAGGAAATGCATTTGAAAACATGATTAATACTTTGACATATGTTTGCTTATTGAAACCAAAAGTGTTTGCTAAATTAATGCCAAGTGAATGTTAAAGAAGATACTCATTCAGTTCAGTTCAGTTCAGTCGCTCAGTCGTGTCCGACTCTTTGCGACCCCATGAATCACAGCACGCCAGGCCTCCCTGTCCATCACCAACTCCTGGAGTTCACTCAAGCTCATGTCCATCGAGTCGGTGATGCCATCCAGCCATCTCATTCTCTGTCGTCCCCTTCTCCTCCTGCCCCCAATCCCTCCCAGCATCAGAGTCTTTTCCAGTGAGTCAACTCTTCACATGAGGTGGCCAAAGTATTGTAGTTATTCATTCAGTTCAGTTCAGTTCAGTCGCTCAGTCGTGTCCGACCCCTAGCGACCCCATGAACCTCAGCACGCCAGGCCTCCCTGTCCGTCACCAACTCCCGGAGTTCACTCAAACTCATGTCCATCGAGTCGGCGATGCTCATTAGGAGGTCATAAAAAAAAAATCTGTAACTTTGAACTTCAGTGTTAATTCAGTATTTTGGTAGTTTCCAATTTTTGGTAAAATAAGGATATGTATGGAATTTGTGTAAGTTAATACTCTTTTGTTTAAAGCTAGTTGCTTTTGGTAGAAGTTTTTTCCAGTATATGTAATTCTGTAGGGTCATTTTCTTAAGTCAGTCTGAGGAATACTAGACATGTATAAAGGACAGAATACTAAATGAGGATTAATGAAATCATATCTTGGTGAATTTATGCTGCAAGGTAAATATCGTAAAGTGTGTATCATTTTTGAAAGCATGAAGGAAAGGGCAAAGTTTTACATGAATACTTCATTTGTAAAACACTTAGGATACGTGTCCTCTAAATATAATACCATAACAAATAGTGTAAATGTTTTCTCAAACTTTTTTATCGCATTGTTAAAGTTTGCTTTAGATAAGGAGAAACAGTTTCTAAAATCTATCCCCTATTGTACTGGATAAAACTGTAGGAAACAGAAATATATAAGCCATAAAAGCTCACGCTAGATAAAACTGTGATTCCATTTCTATTGGTTTGTCTAAAACAAGATTTCAGGAGCTTGAAACCTCTTGGGTCAAACAGAGTCAGCTGTTAGAGGGTTTTTCAACTTCACCATTGTAAAGTTGTATTAGATTTCTTCTTGTACAAAATACAGCTTTACTATATAAGGGTATATAAGGAAAGTGGTAAGGAGAGACATGATATTTTTCTTTTCCTGCCCTGATCTTACAACCTTTTCATCCAAAACACAGAACAGATCACTGTGGTTTAAAACACCTCCTTTTCTGGCAATAGACTTTTCTTGTGGGTTCTTTCTTTTCTCTCCTGATATGGATGGAGGTCCTTATAGCTGAGCTAATTCCTGCCATTCTCTATTCCTCTCTCTCTCTTTTTTTTAGGAACAGAGCAATAAGCAGGGATTGCTCATGTTTTCATGTTGTCTTTATGGTTCTGTGTCCCAAGTTTTATTTGTTTGGGGATAATATAAATGTCTAGTACATATCAAGAAGAGGCATGGCACAAATTGTGCTACCAGACAATTTTCTCAACCACACTTGAAAGTAGATAACTCAGTAGACAGAAAGTGAGAAAAAGAAATGGGTCACATAGATAGTATTGCTGGAACCAGTATTTAAACACAGGAAGAGACCATGCTCTCTAATACTGCATTGCCTCCCTGGAAGAGTGCCCTCTGTTCTTTCAAAGTCAACTAATGTCTTCACCTTGGAGGTGAAGATGTTTCCCTCAGCCTTCTTAGTGTCCCTTACTGAGTCTGAGGGCTTCCCAGGTGGCGCTAGTGGTAAAGAACCTGCTTGCCAATGCAGGATGCTAATGCGAAAGATGAATGTTGGATCTTTGGGTCAGGAAGATCCCCTGGAGGAGGGCATAGCAACCCACTCAAATATTCTTGCCTGGAGAAACCCATGGACAGAGGAGCCTGGTGGGCTACAGTCTGTAGGGTCAGAAAGAGTTGGACAAGACTGAAGTGACTTAGCATATACGCCAACTAGGTCTAAAAATTAAACTGACAAAGATTAACAGGAGAAAAACATAACTATACTTATTTAATATATATTTTACATGGCACAAGAGTCTTCATAAGGAAATGAAAATCCAAATAAAGAAACCTGAGTGTTTTCATGCTAGTTTTGGTGGAGATTGGACAGTAGAAGTATGTAGGTCAGAAGAGTATAAGTCAAGTGCAAACTGGAGGAACTTATAGCAAGGCCTATCTGTTGATCTCAGCATCCCTTTGTCTTTAGAAATAAGAATGTCCCTTTTCTTAGGATATAGGGAGGCATCTCTCATATGAGGGTTTTTTTTTCACCTGTTTCTGGGGAGAAGGGGAATGTCAGGATGCCCTTCTTGCTTCTGCCATTTTGTTTTCACACTCCTTCAGCTTAACATATTCAGTATGCCAAGGTGACATATTTGGGGCTCATGTGTCCTCAACCCCACCAAGAGATATAAGCCATGATAATCATTACCTACATTTTCCAAAAAGGTAAAAGAATATAACTGAAAACCATCACTTCTACCACTGCAACTTGACTCCTCCTATTTCAGGTCATTTCTTAAATCATGAAAGAATTATTTTTTTCCTCTGTTTTAGAGATAGTCATCTGATGATCTACTGCATAAAACAGAAATGCTAAGGTCAGAGAACATTTTATTTATACATTTTATTTATAGTGAATAGATTACATGGAACAGGCCTTTCTCCAGAGATCTACAAATAGCTAATAGGCAGATGAAAAGATGTTGATCATTAGCCACCAAGGAAATGCTATAAGGAGATTCCCCTTCATACATGTTTGAGAAAAAAGTGTTAGTTATTCAGCCACATCCAACTCTTTGGGAATTCATGGACTGTAGCCTGTCAGGCTCCTCTTTCCATGGAATTCTCCAGGCAAGAATTCTAGAATGGGTAACCGTTCCCTTCTCCAGGGGATTTTCCAGGGATAGAACTCAAGCGCCCTGCATTGCAGGCAGATTTTTTACCATCTGAGGCACCAGGGAAGCCTGTGGTTATAATAAAAATAAATTAACAAGGGTTGACAAAGACGTGTAGACACTAGAATGCTCATTTGTTTCTGGTGGGGATATAAAGCAGTACAACCACTTTGGAAAACAGTCTGACAGTTCTTCTAAGCTTTAATATAGAGCTGTCATATGATAGAGTGATTCTATGCCTAGGTATATACCCAAGGGAAATTAAGCAAATGGGCACACAATAATTTGCAAATAAAGGTTCACAGCAGGACTACGTTTTTTAAAGAAAGAAAGGAGATCAGTGGCTGCCTAGGGCTGAGTAGAGAGATGAGTGAGGATTAGAAGTGAGGCTAGTGAGTTCAAGTTTTCTTTTTGGGATGATGAACATGTTCTAAATTTAAGTTGCACAACTCTATGCATATACTAAAAAAATATTGCATGAAATGCTTTAAATGAGTAGTTTATGGCATGTAAACTGTATATTATTAACATTTTTTTAAAGAGATGACTGGAAAAATAAATCTCAGTATTGTTTAAATTTGATATTGACCAGACCTATCCAGCAGATAATATTTTTATGTATTTCTTATAAATGATCTATTGTTATTCCATATAAATGTTTTCATTCTAGCTTTGTATTTTATTTATTTCTCTCTATTCTACCAAAGCCCCAGTTTAGTACTTGGTTCTTGGAAGAATAAGGACAAAAGATTGATTTTATAAATCTTTCATTTTTGCCTAAAAATCACCTTTTCTAGACTGTGATAAACTTCCTTACTTAGTGGAAATGATGCTTGATGTTCCCTTCACATTCGATCCCCAGTATGAAAACTATTCTGTCCTCTGTCTCCTTAATGCCAAAGGACGTGACAGGGAGAGTAGGGCTTGAGAGCTGGACAGACTTAGATTCAATGGTGCTTCAACCTCCTACAGGCTATGTGACTCAGGGCAAACTAGATCATTTCTCTAAGCATATTTTTCCCTCCTGCCTCCAGAGTTTAGTCAGCTTAGAGATGATGTATGTCAAGTGCTTGGCATTAGTTAGCTCCTTGATAGAAGTTTTTTATTTATTAACCCTGACTCTGTCTTCCAGAAGAGGGCATAGAACTTATAACTGACATCTGTGTTAGTTCTGGAACATTTGAGAGGCTCTTGCTACCATCTTCCTTCCTCAAAAACAAATCTCTCTCCTACCCCCAGTCTTGTGGCTGATGCCTGAAATTCCATTATTATAGCTGCCTTCCATCACTTCAAAATATTTGATTGCTATGTAAATAAAAAAGGCATATTAGAGTAAAAATATTTTAAATAATTATATTCCATGTCTATATCAGTGTAAGTGAATTTTTCTTCCTTTTCTTATTAAAACAAACAAAAACACCTTTAGTGGTATGGCACGTAAGACCCAAAAGACTCACAGAGTAACTGAAGATGAGCTGGAAAGGGCACTGCTTGCTTGGGGTAGCAGCCTCCAGTTGTATGTAGAGTAGGTCTGTGTTTCTGGTGGGGCTTAGAGGGAAAAAAAAAAAAAAACCTCTACCCACAGTTGAAACAACATTTTTCAGTCCTGGTAATTTGCTAAATTCATCACAGTGATCACAGGAGATGAGTTTCACAATCCTGCCTTGGCTGGCCCTGGCTGGGTCAGTGGCCAACTCATCCATCTTCCTCCTCTTTATGAATCATCCTGGGCAAAAAGGACAATGGAAAAGAGATGCAGAAAAGCCTCTTTTCTCCCCAGGATAATCCAGCTCTAATTCCTCAGGAAGCGCAGCTTTCAGTTCAGTTCAGTTCAGTTGCTCAGTTGTGTCTGAATCTCTGCGACCCCATGAATCACAGCACACCAGGCCTCCCTGTCCATCACCAACTCCCGGAGTTCACTCAAACCCATGTCCACAGAGTCGGTGATGCCATCCAGCCATCTCATTCTCTGTGGTCCCCTTCTCCACCCGCCCCCAACTTTTCCAGCATCAGAGTCTTTTCCAGTGAGTCAACTCGTCGCATGAGGTGGCCAAAGTATTGGAGCTTCAGCCTTAGCATCAGACCTTCCATTGAACACCCAGGACTGATCTCCTTTAGAATGGACTGGTTGGATCTCCTTGCAGTCCAAGGGACTCTCAAGAGTCTTCTCCAGCACCACAGTTCAAAAGCATCAATTCTTCGGCGATCAGCTTTCTTCACAGTCCAACTCTCTCATCCATACATGACCACTGGAAAAACCATAGCCTTGACTAGATGGACCTTTGTTGGCAAAGTAATGTCTTCGTTTTTTAATATGCTATATAGGTTAGGGGGTAATTGCTAAACCTGTTTACCCCACCAACCAAATATTCTATAAATTATCTCCCAAAACATTCTAATTAAGCAAATTTTGTTTTCCCAGTAGGAAAACAAAGCCCCAGATTACTAGAATACAAGTAGTCTGAACACGTGTAAAAAAGAGATGTAAACTCACTGTTCCAAGGTCATCTTTACAACCTCACAATGATGCTTTGATGTCACTTCTTGAAAGGCCTTGATTGGAATTTAAGTTGCTGTTTGTTAGAAATGTTTTGAGCTCAGTTACTTGAATACAATGTAAATTTTTCTTTAGGGGGAAAAAAGCATTATTTGCTTTACTTACAAAAGTTGATTTGCTTTAATTTGTACTCTTAATCATGAAGGGAAAGGCTGCTGCTGCTGCTGCTGCTAAGTCACTTCAGTCGTGTCCGACTCTGTGTGACCCCATAGACGGAAGCCCACCAGGCTCCCCTGTCCCTGGGATTCTCCAGGCAAGAACACTGAGAATCCTGCGGACTGTATAGTCCATGGGGTTGCAAAGACCCTGAGTGACTTTCACTTTCAGTCATGATCTAGTTCAAAGACAAAGTTTAAAGGTACAGACCAGAGCATATGGTTTTCATGTCATTTTCAATAAAACTACTGAAAATAAATTAACAATAAAAGCTGGGCAGTTACTTTTAGCTGCTTTGGTTATAATGGTCCTTTCTTTTGGGTACACAAGAATAAAGCTGGGCAGTTACTTTTAGCTGCTTTGGTTATAATGGTCCTTTCTTTTGGGTACACAAGAATATATAGATGAAGTTTGAAAAATATTTAGCAGCAGAATTCTGTTGACAGTTCATTCTCACTGAAACATTAGCATGTTGATTTTATGGTTTCAAGATTTCTTCTGTTTACAGTAGACAAGATACAAAGGCAACCTGAGTGTCCATGGGTAGATGAATGGATAGAGATGTGGCATATGTATATATACATACAATGGAATATATTACTCAGCCATAAAAAAGAAGCCATTTGTGACAACATGGTTGGATATAGAGGGTATTATGCTAACTGAAATAAATCAGACAGAGAAAGATAAATATTATATGATTTCACTTATATGTGGTATATAAAAATGCAAATTAAATATTTCCATCAAATCTAATAGCTATGTTTTAAAGCAGAATAAAAGCAGGAGTTGTAAACTCACAGCATTATAAGGAATGGCAAACAATTGTATGAATAACCTATCATAAGATCAAGGGATTCAGGGAAAGGTGGATTTGTGGACAAATAGGAACATACATGTAAATGCATTCAAATTCAAAATTTTTGAGAACCTTGGCTGGTCAGACAAAACATATCTGCAGGCTCAATTGATCTACAAGCCACAGATATTGGGTCCCTACATTTAAAGTTTCTACAGGACAAAAAAATTTGACAAAATTAATGGTGTTGGGACACAGGGAGATAAGTTCTTCTAGAGATTTTAATACTGTAATTTCTCTGTTTCTTAAAATAGATGAGGAGTTTTTCTCTTATTGATGTCTGATATGTGTACAGTGATGAAATAATTTTGACTATAAGTTTACCTAAAGATAGCAGATATATTCTATTAATAGGTGATGATTGTGTTTACCCTCTTAGAGAGAGGTTTGTGTCTGGCAATTTTTTTTAGTCCTTCTTGTTTATATTGCTGTATTATTTTACATGTTACATTTGAGATATAGAATATGACTTTATGAAGGTTAATGCTCCAAGCAAGCCCTATATATAGGTCCCTGCGTGCATGTGTGCATGCTTGCTCAGTTGTGTCTGACTCTTTCAAACCTCATGGACTTTAGCACCCCAGGCTCCTCTGTCCTTTGGATTTTTCCAGCAAGAATATCAGAGTGGGTTGTCATTTCCTTTTCCAGGGTATTTTCCCAACCCAAGGATTGAACCTACATTTCCTG